>NW_006780801.1:406691-427043 GCF_000442215.2 Lipotes vexillifer | reverse complement strand
ACACACACACACACACACACACACACACACACACACACACACACACACACACACACACACACACGTATATACAGTCCTATGGGACCACAAGGTTAAGTCCCCCTGGTTATCAAAGACAGGCGATCAACTGCCATCCCTGGGAGGCAGCCACAAGAACTGGGGCAGCATATACAAAATTCCATCTGTGTGATACCCTGGAAGGAGGTGGTGGGAAAGTACAAAGTTAGCACCCACCCTCTGAGGTCTCTGGAGAAGATTACAGGTGGCCCTAAGAAGTGTGTTTAATTAGAAGCCTGCCTCTCAGGTCATAGCTATGAAGATGAACTAATAGGCCTCTTTTACAGAAAGACTAGGCACCTCATTCTGTTGCTTCTTGGTGTGCCCTAGGAATGGTAGCTGGTTAAGAATGTCTCCATTGATTACAGTCCCCCGGGACCCATAAGTGTAAGCCCCACTGGCCACCAGAGCCAGGTGAGCTAGAGGTGTCCCTTGGGCAGCAGCTGCAAAAATCAGGCGCCAGACGGGTACAAGCTCTTTTCCAAGAGATACTAGTGACTTCCAGTGAGGCAGAGGGAGAATGAATAGATACCATTTACTGACCTCCATCCCTGGAGTCCCTAGAGAGCATCTCAGTAGGATCCTACATGTGTGCCAGACCAGAAACTGGTCCCTTAGCCTCCAGAACAAGCAAATAGGCCTCTTTCACAGAAAGACTGAGGATGTGCTTTAGTCTATTTTCTGTGCTGTGCCCTGGGAGTGGTAATTGGCCAAGGACTGTTCCATGGGACACAAGAATGCAAGCCCTGCTGGCCACCAGAGCCAGGTGGTCAAGGGACATCCTCTGGGTGGCAGCCACAAAAACTGGGGTGCTAGATGAGGATACAAACTCCTGTCTGGGAGATACTGGTGAGCTGGAGCAAGGCAGAGGGAGGGCACAAAGATGGCAGTCACCAGCCTCCATCACTGGAGAGTATTTCAGGAGACCCACAGATGTGTGTTAAATTATATGCCTGCCCCTTTAAAGGTCATTGCTTTAAAATAAGCAAATAAGACTCTTTCATGGAAAGTCTGGGCTCTTTGCAGTTGGTTGATGCTGTGCTGGACTCTGGGGTGTGTGGGTTAATATGCACAAGCCCTTTAAGAAATGTTTCTCAGTTTGCTATAGCTTTGCTGGTCTCCTGAACACGTGTCCCATTGGCTTTCAAAGCTAGATGTTTTGGGGGCTTGTGTCTCAGGTGCAGGTCTTAAAAGTTGGGTAGCTCAAGGAGAAGCTTGGGGTTTTGAGTTTCCTCCAAACTGTGGGTTCCTGTGCTGGAGTTAAGATTTATGGTGAAGTGGTATCTGACCCTTGTCTACGTACTTCAATATGGATTTATTTCCCCACATTCACTTGATGTGTATGAGTCACTCAAATAATATTGGGTTTTCTTCAAAGGAAATGGTTCCACGTGTAGCTGTAAATTGGGCGTGTCTGCGGCAGGAGCGGGGTTCAGGATTTTCCTCCATCCCCATCTTTTTTTTTTTTTTTTTGCGGTACACGGGCCTCTCACTGCTGTGGTCTCTCCCGTTGTGGAGCACAGGCTCTGGACGCGCAGGCCCAGCAGCCATGGCTCATGGGCACAGCCGCTCCGCGGCACATGGGATCCGCCCAGACCGGGGCACAAACCTGCGTCCCCTGCATTGGCAGGGCGACTCTCAACCACTGTGCCACCAGGGAAGCCCCATCACCATCTTTAACTGGAGCTGCAGTGGGTTTTGATTGGAATGTAATTAAATTGAAAATTTATTTTTCAGTAATAGACATCTTAATATTTCATATTGACATAATATTTTATATCAAAATATGATAAAACATCCCATGCATCCACAGTGTCTCATTTATCCCTAAAGTAGATTTATATATTTAACTGTAAAGGCTAGGCAGGTTTATTTTTTTTCAAGCTTTCTTTTTTTTTTTTCCACATGTTTATTGGAGTATAATTGCTTTACAATGGTGTGTTAGTTTCTGCTTTATAACAAAGTGAATCAGTTATACATATACATATGTTCCCATATCTCTTCCCTCTTGTGTCTCCATCCCTCCCACCCTCCCTCTCCCACCCCTCTAGGTGGTCACAAAGCACCGAGCTGATGTCCCTGTGCTATGCGGATGCTTCCCACTAGCTATCTATTTTACGTTTGGTAGTGTATATATGTCCATGCCACTCTCTCACTTTGTCACAGCTTACCCTTCCCAAGCCCATTCTCTAGTAGGTCTGTGTCTTATTCCTGTCTTACCCCTAGGTTCTTCATGATATTTTTTTTTCTTAAATTCCATATATATGTGTTAGCATACAGTATTTGTCTTTCGCTTTCTGGCTTATTTCATTCTGTATGACAGACTCTAGGTCCATCCACCTCTTTACAAATAGCTCAATTTTGTTTCTTTTTATGGCTGAGTAATATTCCATTGTGTATATGTGCCACATCTTCTTTATCCATTCATCCGATGATGGACACTTAGGTTGTTTCCATCTCCGGGCTATTGTAAATAGAGCTGCAATGAACATTTTGGTACATGACCCTTTTTGAATTATGGTTTTCTCAGGGTATATGCCCAGTAGTGGGATTGCTGGGTCATACAGTAGTTCTATTTGTAGTTTTGGTTTTTTTTTTGGTATGTGGGCCTCCCACTGTCATGGTTTCTCCTGTTGTGGAACACAGGCTCCGGATGCACAGGCCCAGCGGCCATGGCTCATGGGCTCAGCTGCTCCGCAGCATGTGGGATCCTCCCAGACCGGGGCACGAACCTGTGTCCCCTGCATCAGCAGGCGGACCCCCAACCACCGCACCACCAGGGAAGCCCCCTATTTGTAGTTTTCTAAGGAACCTCCATACTGTTCTCAATAGTGGCTGTACCAATTCACATTCCCACCAGCAGTACAAGAGTGTTACCTTTTCTCCACACCCTCTCCAGCATTTATTGTTTCTAGATTTTTTGATGATGGCCATTCTGACCAGTGTGAGATGATATCTCATTGTAGTTTTGATTTGCATTTCTCTAATGATTAATGATGTTGAGCATTCTTTCATGTGTTAGTTGGCAGTCTGTATATTTTCTTTGGAGAAATGTCTATTTAGGTCTTCTGCTCATTTTTGGATTGGGATGTTTGTTTTTTTGTTATCGAGCTGCATGAGCTGCTTGTAAATTTTGGAGCTTAATCCTTAGTCAGTTGCTTGATTTGCAAATATTTTCTCCCATTCTGAGGGTTGTCTTTTGGTCTTCTTTATGGTTTCCTTTGCTGTGCAAAAGCTTTTAAGTTTCATTATGTCCCATTTGTTTATTTTTGTTTTTATTTCCATTTCTCTAGGAGGTGGGTCAAAAAGGATCTTGCTTTGATTTATGTCATAGAGTGTTCTGCCTATGTTTTCCTCTAAGAGTTTGATAGTTTCTGGACTAACATTTAGGTCTTTAATCCATTTTGAGCTTATTTTTGTGTATGGTGTTAGGGAGTGATCTAATCTCATACTTTGACCTGTACCTGTCCAGTTTTCCCAGCACCACTTATTGAAGAGGCTGTCCTTTCTCCACTGTACATTCCTGCCACCTTTATCAAAGTTAAGGTGTCCATATGTGTGTGGGTTTATCTCTGGGCTTTCTATCCTGTTCCACTGATCTATCTTTCTGTTTTTGTGCCAGTACCATACTGTCTTTATTACTGTAGCATAGTAGTATAGTTTGAAGTCAGGGAGCCTGATTCCTCCAGCTCCGTTTTTCGTTCTCAAGATTGCTTTGGCTATTCGGGGTCTTTTGTGTTTCCATACAAATTGTGAAATTTTTTGTTCTAGTTCTGTGAAAAATGCCAGTGGTAGTTTGATAGGGATTGCATTGAATCTATAGATTGTTTTGGGTAGTAGAGTCATTTTCACAATGTTGATTCTTCCAATCCAAGAACATGGTATATCTCTCCATCTGTTTGTATCATCTTTAATTTCTTTCATCAGTGTCTTATAATTTTCTGCATACAGGTCTTTTGTCTCCTTAGGTAGGTTTATTCCTAGATATTTTATTCTTTTTGTTGCAATGGTAAATGGGAGTGTTTTCTTGATTTCACTTTCAGATTTTTCATCATTAGTATATAGGAATGCCAGAGATTTCTGTGCATTAATTTTGTATCCTGCTACTTTACCAAATTCATTGATTAGCTCTAGTAGTTTTCTGGTAGCATCTTTAGGATTCTCTATGTATAGTATCATGTCATCTGCAAACAGTGACAGCTTTACTTCTTCTTTTCCGATTTGGATTCCTTTTATTTCCTTTTCTTCTCTGATTGCTGTGGCTAAAACTTCCAAAACTATGTTGAATAAGAGTGGTGAGAGTGGGCAACCTTGTCTTGTTCCTGACCTTAGTGGAAATGCTTTCAGTTTTTCGCCATTGAGGATGATGTTGGCTGTGGGCTTGTCATATACGGCCTTTATTATATTGAGGAAAGTTCCCTCTACACCTACTTTCTGCAGGGTTTTTATCATAAATGGGTGTTGAATTTTGTCAAAAGCTTTCTCTGCATCTATTGAGATGATCATATGGTTTTTCTCCTTCAATTTGTTAATATGGTTAATCACATTGATAGATTTGCGTATATTGAAGAATCCTTGCATTCCTGGAATAAACCCCACTTGATCATGGTGTATGATCCTTTTAATGTGCTGTTGGATTCTGTTTGCTAGTATTTTGTTGAGGATTTTTGCATCTATGTTCATCAGTGATATTGGTCTGTAGTTTTCTTTCTTTGTGACATCATTGTCTGGTTTTGGTATAAGGGTGATGGTGGCCTCGCAGAATGAGTTTGGGAGTGTTTCTCCCTTTGCTATATTTTGGAAGAGTTTGAGAAGGATAGGTGTTAGCTCTTCTATAATGTATGATAGAATTCGCCTGTGAAGCCATCTGGTCCTGGGCTTTTGTTTGTTGGAAGATTTTTAATCACAGTTTCAATTTTAGTGTTTGTGATTGGTCTGTTCATATTTTCTATTTTTTCTGATTCAGTCTTGGCAGGTTGTGCCTTAATAAGAATTTGTCCATTTCTTCCAGGTTTTCCATTTTATTGGCATAGAATTGCTTGTAGTAATCTCTCGTGATCTTTTGTATTTCTGCAGTGTCAAAGTTGTTACTTCTCCTTTTTCATTTCTGATTCTATTGATTTGAGTCTTCTCCCTTATTTTCTTGATGAGTCTGGCTAATGGTTTATCAATTTTGTTTATCTTCTCAAAGAACCAGCTTTTAGTTTTATTGATCTTTGCTATTGTTTCCTTCATTTCTTTTTCATTTATTTCTGATCTGATTTTTATGATTTCTTTCCTTCTGCTAACTCTGGGGTTTTTTTGTTCTTCTTTCTCTAATTGCTTGAGGTGCAAGGTTAGGTTGTTTATTCGAGATGTTTCCTGCTTCTTAAGGTGGGCTTGTATTGCTATAAACTTCCCTCTTAGAACTGCTTTTGCTGCATCCCATAGGTTTTGGGTCGTTGTATCTCCATTGTCATTTGTTTCTAGGTATTTTTTAATTTCCTCTTTGATTTCTTCAGTGATCACTTCGTTATTAAGTAGTGTATTGTTTAGCCTCCATGTGTTTGTATTTTTTACTGCTCTTTTCCTATAATTGATATCTAGTCTCATGGCGTTGTGGTCGGAAAAGATACTTGATACAATTTCAATTTTCTTAAATTTACCAAGGCTTGATTTGTGACCCAAGATATGATCTATCCTGGAGAATGTTCCATGAGCACTTGAGAAAAATGTGTATTCTGTTGTTTTTGGATGGAGTGTCCTATAAATATCAATTAAGTCCATCCTGTTTAATGTATCATTTAAAGCTTGTGTTTCCTTATTTATTTTCATTTTGGATGATCTGTCCATTGGTGAAAGTGGGGTGTTGAAGTCCCCTACTATGAATGTGTTACTGTCGATTTCCCCTTTTATGGCTGCTAGTTTTTGCCTTATGTATTGAGGTGCTCCTATGTTGGGTGCATAAATATTTACAATTGTTATATCTTCTTCTTGGATCGATCCCTTAATCATTATGTAGTGTCCTTCTTTGTCTCTTCTGATAGTCCTTATTTTAAAGTCTATTTTGTCTGATATGAGAATTGCTACTCCAGCTTTCTTTTGGTTTCCATTTGCATGGAATATCTTTTTCCATCCCCTTACTTTCAGTCTGTATGTGTCTCTAGGTCTGAAGTGGGTCTCTTGTAGACAGCATATATATGGGTCTTGTTTTTGTATCCATTCAGCCAATCTGTGTCTTTTGGTGGGAGCATTTAGTCCATTTACATTTAAGGTAATTATCGATATGTATGTTCCTATTCCCATTTTCTAAATTGTTTTGGGTTCGTTATTATAGGACTTTTCCTTCTCTTGTGTTTTTGTCTAGAGAAGTTCCTTTAGCATTTGTTGTAAAGCTGGTTTGGTGGTGCTGAACTCTCTCAGCTTTTGCTTGTCTGTAAAGGTTTTAATTTCTCCATCAAATCTGAATGAGATCCTTGCTGGGTAGAGTAATCTTGGTTGCAGGTTTTTCTCCTTCATCACTTTCAGTATGTCCTGCCACTCCCTTCTGGCTTGTAGAGTTTCTGCTGAGAGATCAGCTGTTAACCTTATGGGGATTCCCTTGTGTGTTATTTGTTGTTTTTCCCTTGCTGCTTTTAATATGCTTTCTTTGTATTTAGTTTTTGACAGTTTGATTAATATGTGTCTTGGTGTATTTCTCCTTGAATTTATCCTGTATGGGACTCTCTGTGCTTCCTGGACTTGATTAACTATTTCCTTTCCCATATTAGGGAAGTTTTCAACTATAATCTCTTCAAATATTTTCTCAGTCCCTTTCTTTTTCTCTCCTTCTTCTGGAACCACTATAATGCGAATGTTGGTGCATTTAATGTTGTCCCAGAGGTTTCTGAGACTGTCCTCAGTTCTTTTCATTGTTTTCTCTTTATTCTGCTCTGCAGTAGTTATTTCCACTATTTTATCTTCCAGGTCACTTATCCGTTCTTCTGCCTCATTTATTCTGCTATTGATCCCATCTAGAGTATTTTTAATTTCATTTATTGTGCTGTTCATCGTTGCTTGTTTCATCTTTATTTCTTCTAGGTCCTTGTTAAATGTTTCTTGCATTTTGTCCATTCTGTTTCCAAGATTTTGTATCATCTTTACTATCATTATTTTGAATTCTTTTTCAGGTAGACTGCCTATTTCCTCTTCATTTGTTAGGTCTGGTGCGTTTTTCTGTTGCTCCTTCATCTGCTGTGTGTTTTTCTGTCTTTTCATTTTGCTTATCTTACTGTGTTTGGAGTCTCCTTTTTGCAGGCTGCAGGTTTGTAGTTCCTGTTGTTTTTGGTGTCTGTTCCCAGTGGCTAAGATTGGTTCAGTGGGTTGTGTAGGCTTCCTGGTGGAGGGGACTAGTGCCTGTGTTGTGGTGGATGAGGCTGGATCTTGTCTTTCTGGTGGGCCGGTCCATGTCTGGTGGTATGTTTTGGGGTGTCTCTCGACTTATTATGATTTTGGGCAGCCTCTCTGCTAATGGGTGGGGCTGTATTCCTGTCTTGCTAGTTGTTTGGCATAGGATGTCCAGCACTGTAGCTTGCTGGTCGTTGAGTGAAGCTGGGTGCTCGTGTTGAGATGGAGATCTCTGGGAGATTTTCGCCGTTTGATATTATGTGGAGCTGGGAGGTCTCTTGTGGACCAGTGTCCTGAAGTTAGCTCTCCCACCTCAGAGGCACAGCACTAACTCCTGGCTTCAGCACCAAGAGCCTTTCATCCACACGGCTCAGAAGAAAAGGGAGAAAAAGTAGAAAGAAAGAATTAGTAGAAGTAGAAAGAAAGAAAGAAAGGAGGGAGGGAGGGAGGGAGGGAGGAAGGAGGGAAGGAAGAAAAAAAAGAATGAAAGAAGATAAAGTAAAATAAAATAAAGTAAGGTAAAATATAATAAAGTTATTTAAAAAAATTATTAAGAGGAAAAAGACCCCAAAAAACAAAAAAACGGATGGATAGGACCCTGGAACAAATGGTGGAAGCAAAGCTATACAGACAAAATCTCACACAGAAGCATACACCTACACACTCACAAAAAGAGGAAAAGGGGAAAAAAATCATAAACCTTGCTCTCAAAGTCCACCTCCTCAATTTGGGATGATTCGTTGTCTAAAGGAGGGAAGGAAGGAAAGACAGAACAAAGATAAAGTAAAATAAAATAAGGTTATTAAAATAAAGAGTAATTATTAAGAAAAAAAATTTTTTTAAAAATAAAGGACAGATAGAACCCTCAGACAAATGGTGGAAGCAAAGCTATACAGACAAAATCTCACACAGAAGCATACACATACACACAAAAAAAGGAAAAGGGGAAACAATAATAAACCTTGCTCTCAAAGTTCACCTCCTTAATTTGGGATGATTCGTTGTCTATTCATGTATTCCACAGATGCAGGGACCATCAGGTTGATTGTGGAGCTTTAATCCACTGCTTCTGTGGCTGCTGGGAGAGACTTCCCTTTCTCTTCTTTGTTCTCACAACTCCCAGGGGCTCAGGTTTGGATTTGGCCCCGCCTCTGTGTGTAGGTCGCCGGAAGGCGTCTGTTCTTCGCTCAGACAGGATGGGGTTAAAGGAGCCGCTGATTCGGAGGCTCTGGCTCACTCAGGCCGCGGGTAGGGAGGGTCACGGAGTGCAGGGCGAGCCGGCGGCAGAGGCCGGTGTGACGTTGCACCAGCCTGAGGCACGCCGTTCGTTCTCCCGGGGGAGTTGTCCCTGGATCCCGGGACCCTGGCAGTGGCGGGCTGCATAGGCTCCCCGGAAGGGGGGCGTGGACAGTGACCTGTGCTCGCACACAGGCTTCTTGGTGGTGGCAGCAGCAGCCTTAGCGTCTCATGTCTGTCTCTGGGGTCCGCGCTTTTAGCCGCGGCTTGTGCCCGTCTCTGGAGCGCTTTAAAGCAGCGCTCTTAATCCCCTCTCCTCGCGCACCAGGAAATAAAGAGGGAAGAAAAAGTCTCTTGCCTCTTCGGCAGGTCCAGACTTTTCCCTGGACTCCCTCCCGACCAGCCGTGGCGCACTAATCCCCTGCAGGCTGTGTTCACACCACCAACCCCAGTCCTCTCCCTGTGCTCCGACCGAAGCCCCGCCTGCTCCGGCACGGGAGCAGACAAGCCTCTCGGGCTGACGAGTGCCGGTTGGCCCTTTTCCTCTGTGCTGGAATCTCCCTGCTTTGCCCTCCGCACCCTGTTGCTGTGCTCTCCGTCGCAGCCCTGAAGCTCCCCCGCTCCACCACCCGCAGTCTCCGCCCGCGAAGGGGCTTCCTAGTGTGTGGACACTTTTTCTCCTTCACACCTCCCTCCCACTGGTGCAGGACCCGTCCCTATCCTTTTTGTCTCTGTTTATTCTTTTTTCTTTTGCCCTACCCAGGTACGTGGGGGGTTTCTTTCCTTTTGGGAGGTCTGAGGTCCTTTGCCAGCATTCAGTAGGTGTTCTGTAGGAGTTGTTCCACGTGTAGATGTATTTCTGGTGTATCTGTGGGGAAGAAGGTGATCTCCTCATCTTACTCTTCTGCCATCTTCCCGAAAGTTCTTAAATGTTTAAAAGAATACTGCCTTTATATAACAATATTTTGTTATCACCATCATTTGACATCCAGTTCCTGGATCATGATCCTGTCATGATGAGTTTCTGCTTGTTCTTCTCAATGTCGCTCTTTATGTGGGGATGATGATAAACTACAGCTTCTTGGGAATAAGCAGGGGAACCATGGGAGACCTCGTGAACTCAGGTTTCTTTGTGATCTCACGTTTCTTTGTGAACTCAGTGATGTGGTCCACAAGGACAATAAACAGGGGAGCTCTCTACTGCTGCATGCTTGTAACTAATCTCACAGGCACCAACTTCTGCCAGAATGAACTACAGCTTCTTATTGAAACAGTTTTTGGTGCTGTTGATTTTTCCACTGCCCCCAGGCAGCATTTGGCTGGCCATGTGATTGTGGTACACATCTCTGGAGATGAGTGGTAAGAATGCAACCAGGTATAAGGTGAAGATGCTCTCCTGGATGGATTGCCCTGATTCCCAGTTCACCTTGTCTTTGATAAAAGTGCTGTATGCCTTGGCCCAGGAGTTGCAGTGATTAGAGGTGAGGGAGCTATGGGCTCTTTGTTCATTTGCAGTGATGAGTTACACATCTCTAGTTGCACAAAAATCTGATCTTAGGTGAGGGGTGTGATATACATCCAACTCAAAAAATTGGTAGTTGTGCACCATGGTGATATGTATGGGCAGCTTCTCCATTTTGCTGAGACTGATGACAATATATTATGAGGTTTATAACATATGGAGAAGCTAAATATCTGACAATAATAGTACAAAGGTCAGTGGGTGAAAAAATGGGAATATACAGTTGTATATTGGCTATAAACAATGGTTAATTGGTAAAATATTAACTCAAGTTGGACTACAATAAATTAAGGATACATGATGAAATTTCTAGAGTAACCAGTTAATAATTATTTTTAAAGTAAGGCTATAAAGCCAATATAAAAGATAAAGTAGAATAATAGAAAAGATAGAATGGATAGTAAATAATACTTGAGAAAGGCAGACTAGACTAGAGGAAAAACAAGTGAAAATGAACAGAAGGCACAAGTAGAAAACAAATAGCAAAGTGGTGAACTTTAAAGCAACTATATCAGTAATTAGAGAAGTAATTAATTTTCAGACACCTATTAATTCATAACCACCAAAATTAATAAAGTTAATCATTGAATTTAATTAATGTTTGAATCATAATTTATGATGTGTTTACCCAGTGCAGTACTGAGATATTTCAATGTGTAGAAGGACAACATGATATAGTGATTCTATTCTCAGTTCTTATAGGAGAAAAGAAGACTTGAAATATTATTAAATATTAGACTATCCTCAAAGTTCTTGTATGTAAAGTAAAATATTAGCCTAAAGTAGTTCTACTAAAAATTTGAAAACTCTGAAGTCATAAATAAACTTATACTATAAAAGTTATGCAACATTATAAATATTTGTATTCTAATCATGCACTCTGTACATTATGTTACAGAATCTGTTGGATGCAATAATGTGTGAAAAATTTTTGCCCATTCAGACTTTGTTGAAAATTAAAAATAATTAAATTTACACATGCAAATTCAGAACTAAATGTTTTTTAAAGAAAAATCACACAAAAGTGACTTTTTATTTTTGAAATATATTTGACATAAAACATTGTGTAAATTTAAGGTGTACAACATGTTATTTGACACATTTATATATTATAATATGATTGCCATTTCAGAGATCATTAACACCTCTATCACTTTATATAATTATCCTTTCATTTTAGTGGTTGGAATCATTATGATCTAGTCTCTTAGCAGGTTTGATGACTAAATATAATATTGTCTATATCCATTATACTCTGCATTAGATGTCTAAGGTTTTTTTTGTTTTGTTTTGTTTTTTTGCGGTACGTGGGCCTCTCACTGTTGTGGCCTCTCCCGTTGAGGAGCACAGGCTCTGGATGCGCAGGCTCAGTGGCCATGGTTCATGGGCCCAGCTGCTCCGTGGCATGTGGGATCTTCCCAGACCGGGGCACTAACCCGTATCCCCTGCATCGGCAGGTGGACTCTAAACCACTGCACCACCAGGGAAGCCCAGATCTCTAGGTTTTGTTTAATTTTTGGGGGGTGGGCTACTTTGGGTCTTCACTGCTGCGCATGGGCTTTCTCTAGTTGTGGAGAGTGGGGGCTACTCTTCATTGCGGTGTGCGGGCTTCTCATTGTGGTGGCTTCTCTTGCTGCAGACCATGGGCTCTAGGCATGTGGGCTTCAGTAGTTGTAGCACGTGGGCTCAGTAGCTGTGGCTCGCAGGCTCTAGAGTGCACTCAGTACTTGTGGCACACAGGCTTAGTTGCTCCACGGCATGGTTGATCTTCCCGGACCAAGGCTCGAATCCGTGTCCCTTGCATTGGCAGGCGTATTCTTAACCATTGTGCCACCAGGGAAGCCCCTCTAGGTCTTATTTTACTACTCAGTGCAAGTTTGTACACTTAAACAACATGTGTCCTATCTTTCCACCCCTTTCCTGTGGTAACAATCATTTTACTTTGTTTTTATGAGTATGGCTTTTTTAGATTCCACATATAAGTGATGTCATATGGTTCCTTCCCTTCTGTGTCTATCTCTCTTAGCATAAAATGCTCAAGATCCATCAGTGTTGTCACAAATGGAAGGATGTCCTTCTTTCTTGTGGCTGAATAATAGTCCATGGTATAAATGTACCATATCTTCTTTATTCATTCATCCATTGATGAGCACTTAGGATATTTCTGGATCTTGGCTATCGTGAATAATGCTGCAATAAACATGTGAGTGCATATATCTGTTTTGTTTCCTTTGGGTATATACCCAGAAATGGAATTGCTTGATCATATGGTAGATTGATTTTTAATATTTTAAAGATCCTCCATGCTGTTTTCCATAGTAGTTAAACCAATTTACATTTCCACCAAGAGTGTACAAGGGTGCCCTATTCTCCACATTCTCGCCAGCACTTATCTCTTGTCTTCTTGACGATAGCCATACTAATAGGTATGGGGTGATATCTCATTGTGGTTTTGATTTGCATTTTCCTGATGATTAGTGATGTTGAACATCTTTTCATGTACCTGTTGGCCATTTGGATGTCTTCTTTGGAATAATGTCTATTTAATTCCCCTGCCCATTTTAAAGTTGGTTTGTTTGTGGTTATTTTTTTTATTGAGTTGTGTAAGTTCATAACGTATTTTGAATATTAACTCCTTATCTGATACATGGTTTGCAAAAATTTTTTCCATTCTGTAGGTTGACACTTCATTTTGTGAAGTGTTTCTTTTGCTGTGCAGAAGCTTTCAAATTTGGTGTAGTCATATTTGTTTATTTTTGCTTTTGTTATTTGTGCTTTTGGCATCATATCCAGAAAAGCATTGCCAAGATCAATGTCGAGGAGCTTCTTTCTTACATTTTCTTCTAGGACTTATAGTATTGGGTCTTATGTTTTAAGTCTTTGATCCATTCAAATTAGTTTTTGTGAGGGATGGAATATAGAGGTCCAATTTCATTTGTCTACATATATTTATCCAGTTTTCCCAATACCATTTGTTGAAGAGATGAAACTGTCCTTTCCACATCAGGTGTTCTTGGCTCCCTTGGTGAATGTTAGTTGACTGTATATGCAGGATTTATTTCTGGCCTCTCTATTCTGTTCCATTATTCTATGTGTTTATTTTTATGCCAGTACTACACTATTTTTATTGCTATGGGTTTGTAGTATAGTTGAAATCAGGAATTGTGATACCTCCAGCTTTGTTCTTTTTCCTCAGGATTGGTTTGGCTATTTGGGGTCTTTTGTAATTTCATAAGAATTTTAAGATTTTTTTTTCTATTTCTGTGAAGAATGTCCTTGGTATTTTGATGGGGATTGCATTGAATTTAAGATGGCTTTGGGTAGAATGGACAGTTTAATAATATTAATTCTTTTGATACATGAACATGGGATGTCTTTCCACTTGTTTGTTTTTTTTATTTCAGCAAAGTCTCATAGTTCTCATTGTACAGATCTTTCATTTCATTGGTTCATTTTATTCCTAGATATTTTACTGGTTTTGATACTGTTGTAAATGGGATTATTTATTTTTTCAGATATTTCATTATTATTGTATAGAAATTCAACTGATTTCTGTATATTGATTTTATATCTTGCAACTTCATTGAAATAGTTTCTTTGTCCAACAGTTTCTTGGTTGAGTCTTTGGATTTTCTATATGCAAAATCATATCATCTGCATATAGTGACAGTTTTCTTCCTTTCTGATTTAGATGCATGTTTTTTCTTTGCCTTGCCTAACTGCCCTTGCTAGGACTTCCAATACTATGTTGAATAGAAATGATGAGAGTGGGCATCCTTGTCTTATTCCTGGTTTTAGAGGAAAAGCTTTCAATTTTTCTCTATTGTGTATTAGGTTAACTGTGGGTTTGTCATATATAGCCTTTATTATGTCAAGGCATGTCCCTTCTATACCCAGTCTGTTGAGGGTTTTTATAATGAAAGAATGTGGCATTTTGTCAAATGCTTTATCTGCATCTATTAAGATGACCATGTGATTTTAATCGTTCATTCCATGAACGGGATGTATTACATTTATTGATTTTCATATGTTAACCCAGCATTGCAATCTAAGGATACATTCCATTTGGTCATTGTATAGAATGTGTCCTTGAATTTCATGTGGTTTGCTAATATGTTGTTGAGAATTTTTGCATCTACATTCATCAGGGTTATTGGTGTATAGTTTTCTGTTATGTCCTTACCTGGCTTTGGTATCAGGGTGATGCTGGCCTTGTAGAATGAGTTGGAAGTGTTTCATCCTCTTCTGTTTTTTGGAGGAGTCTGTAAAGGATTGGCATTAATTATTCATTAAATGTTTACTAAAATTTGCCAATGAAGTTGTCTGGTCCCAGGGTTTTCTGTGTTGGGGGGTTTTTGATTACTGATTCAGTCTCTTTATAGGTTTGGTATTCTCAGGTTTTCTATTATTTTCCTGATTCAGTCTTGGTAAGTTGTGAGTTTTTGAAATTTATCCATTTCTTCTAGATTATCTAATTTGTTGTCATATGATTGCTCATAGTAATCTCTTATGATGCTATGTATTTCTGCAGTGTTGTAATGTCTCATTTATTTTATTTGAGTCTTCTCCCTTTTTCTTATTCTAGCTAAAGATCCATAAATTTTGTTTTGTTTCTTTAAAAAACAGCTCTTAGTTTTGTTGATCTTATCTATTGTTTTTCTGGTCTCTTTCATTTATTTCTGCTCAGATCATTACTTTTTTCTTCCTTTTGCTAAATTTGAACCTCATTTGTTCTTTTTCAAGTCTTTGAAGTGTAAAGTTAGTTTACTTGAGATCTTTCCAATTTCTTATATATGCATTTATTGCAGAACTGCTTTTGATGCATGCCATAGGATTTGATGTGTTTATTTCCATTTTCATGTTTTTTTTGAATTTTATTTAATTAAAATTTTAATACAGCAGATTCTTATTAGTTATCCATTTTATACATATTAGTGTATACATGTCAATCCCAATTCATCACTCCACCACCGCCCTCCCCCCACTTTCTCCCACTGATGTCCATACATTTGTTCTCTACATCTGTGTCTCTATTTCTGCCATTTTCATTTGTTTTAAGATATTTATTTCCCTTTTGATTTCTTCTTTGACCCATTGGTTGTTCAGAATTGTATTGTTTGGTGTACATATATTTGTAGATAGTCCAGCTTTCCTCTTATTGTTGATTTCTAGTTTCACACCACTGTGGCCAGAAAATATAGTTAGTATGATTTCAATCTTCTTAAGTTTGCTAAGATTTGTTTTGTGTCCTATCATATTATCTATCCTAGAGAATTTTCCATATGCACTTGAGTAAAATGTGTATTCTGCTGGTGTTAGATGACATGTCTTATATGTGTCTGCTAAGTTCATTTGGTCTGAAATATGGTTCACAGTCAGCATTTCTTTGTTAATTTACATTATATTAGTTTCAGGAGTATGACATAGTGACTCAGTATTTTTGTAGATTATATTTCATTTAAAGTTATTATAAAATATTGGCTATATTCCCTGTGCTGTACAATATTTCCTTGTAGTTTACATTTTTGTGTGTGTGTGTGGTATGTGGGCCCCCCACTGCCATGGCCCACGCCACTGCGGAACACAGGCTCCAGACACACAGGCCCAGTGGCCACGGCCCACGGGCCCAGCTACTCTGTGGCACGCAGGTTCCTCCCGGACTGGGGCACAAACCCACGCCCCCCACATCAGCAGGTGAACTCCCAACCACTGCAACACCAGGGAAGCCCTGTAGTTTACTTATAGAATAATTTGTGCCTATTAATCATCTATTCCTGTCTATCCCCTGCCACTTTCCCTCATTTTTATATATTGTTAAATTCAGTTTGATCATATTTTGTTGAGGATTTTTGCATCTATATTCATCATGGATGTTGGTCTATAGTTTTCTGTTGTGTACATCCTTACCTGACTTGGTATCAGGGTAATGGTGGCCTTTTAGAATGAATTTGGGAATGTTCCCTCTTCTTTAACTTTTTGGAAGAGTTTGAAAAGGATTGATGATTAATTCTTTTTTTAATGTTTAGTAAAATTTGCCAGTGAAGCCACCTGGTCCTTGGGTTTCCTGTGTTTGGAGGTTTTTGATCACTGATTCAGTCTCTTTTCAGGTTTTCTATTTCTTCCTGATCCAGTCTTGGAAGACTGTTTGTTTCTAGAAATTTATCCATTTCTTCTAGGTTGTCCAGTTTGTTGGCATATTACTATTCAGAATAGTCTCTTATGGTGCTATATATTTCTGTAGTGTTAGTAGTAGTTTCTCCTCTTTCACTTCTTATTTTGTTTATTTGGGTGTTATGATTTTTTGATTAACCTGGCTAAAGTCATATCAACTATATTTATCTTTTCAAAAAATCAACTCATGGTTTTACTGATCTTTTCTACTTTTTTTTTTTTTTTTGGTCTCTATTTCCTCTCTGAATGTTAGTATACTTGTTGTCTCAGAGGTCCCATAAACTGTTCTCATTTTCTTGTTTTTTTTTCTTTTTGATGTTCTGATTGGGTGATTTCTGTTATTCTATCTTCCAGATCACTTATGCATTCTTCTGTAAGACCTAGTTTGATGTTAATTCCTTCTAGTGTGTTTTTCATTTCAGTTATTGTATTCTTCTGTTATGACTGGTTTCTTTTTATATTTTCTATCTTTTTTTTTTGTATAATTCTTACTGTGTTCATCTATTCTTTTCCCCACCTTAATTAGTATTACTAATACCAATTTAATTCTTATTACTAATGCTTTGAACTCTTTATCTGGTAAATTATTTGTTCCATTAGTTGTTTTTTCAGGGGTGGCTTTTTTTTCTTCTTCTTTCATTGAACAAATTCTTCTGTCTTCTCATTTTGCTTAACTTTCTCTGTCTCTATGAAATTAGGTGAAACAGTTGCCTATCCATGTCTTGTAGGGGCATCCTTATATGGGAGCATCCCTATTACAGTCTGCGTGTCCCCATTGGCTTTAGTTGGGGAGCTGGATCTGAAGTGAGCATGAGTCATGTTTTTCTCTCAGAGTGTGCTGGCTACTATCACACTAGTGGGAGGTGTGGCTTGAGATGGAGGGGCTAGAGTCAGACCTAGGTGTGAACCATTGCTTCTCCTCTGCTCAATGGCCACCACAACCTTTGGGGGTGGGGGGCAGAGTCACATCCTAAATTGCTGGAACAGAAGGCCTGAGGGTCTGGTCTAAGCTGGCTCCATTCCCTCTAAGTGTGTGCTATCCCCCTTCCTAGCAGTGGCATCTGGTTCCCAGAAGGAAGCAGCGCTAGAGCAAGAGGGGCCATGCTGGGTACCTTGTGTGGTCTGGGGCACATGCTGGTGCAGTCCCAGCACACTAGAGTTCCAGACCATTCCCAGTTTGCCACCCCCATTATTGCCAGTAATGGTTGCCTTCACCCCATTCAGTTGCTAATACAGGGTCCAAGATGGCTCCATTCTCCACAACTGCACACTCTCCTTGGCAGGGACCTTCACACAAGTGTGGAGCTGTGTTGCAGAACAAGAGGGGCCAGAGCATGTGCTTAGCATGGGCCAGGACATGCACAAGGGCGGTCATAGTGACCCAGTCACAGGAACCCAGCCAGGCTCCTGGGCAGCTTCAGTCTGCTTCTTCTGCCTTGTTTTGGAAGTAAGCAAGCATGTGTGCACTCTTCACAAGCAGAGTCAAGGTTTCTTACAGCTCTACTGTTAGTCTCACTGGTTTTCAAACCAGCAAAGGGGACTCAACTTCCTGGTGTCAGACCCTAAGGCTGGGGTGCCAAATTATGTGGTTCAAACCACTCACTCCCTAGGGAGGATCTCTGAGCATGTGTAATTCCCCTCCTCTTCTGTGCCCTGTCCTAGGGGTGCAGGTCTTGACCCTATCACTTCTCTTTCCTTTTTACCTGACTCAGTGTGGATCTTTTCTACAGCTTTGGTTGTATAAGAGTCTTTCTGCTAGTCTCCAGTTTGTTTTCAGTGAGAATTACTCCAAATGTAGATGTATTTTTGATGTGCTCATGGGGGAAGATGAGCTCTGAGTCTTCCACTCTGCCATCTTGATCTTCTCGCTCCTTGTTGATTTTCTGTCTGGACGATCTATCTATTGCTGACAGTAGGGTATGGAAGTTCCCTACCATTATTTTATTGTTTTCTATTTCTCCCTTCAGTTATGTTAGTATTTGCTTAATATATTTAGGTGTTCTGAGGCTGGGTGTGCATATATTTATGATTGTACTATCTTCTTGATGTATTGACCCCTTTATCATTATGTAAGTATATTCTTGTTACCACTTTTGTCTTGAAGACTAGTTTGTCTGTTATAAGTATGGCTACCTGCTTTCTTTTGGCTTCCATTTGCATGGAATATCTTCTTCCCCCTCTTAACTTTGAGCCTATGTGTGTCTATATGGCTGAAATGAGTTCCTTGTAGGTAGCATAGTTGGGTTTTGTTTTTGTTATCCAGACAGCCACACTGTCCCTTTAGATTGGTAAACTCAATCCATTTATATTTAGAGTGATTATTGATATGTAAGGACTTACTGATGCCATCTTATTTACCTTCTGTTTGTTTTGTATCTCCGTTCTTTCTATTTCCGTCTGTTTCTGTCTACCTTTGTTGGTTGGTAGTTTTCTATTGTGATATGCTCAGTCTCCCCTTTATATGTGTTTCTGAATCTACTCTAGATTTTTTTTTTGCCTTGTGATTAACATGAGGCTTACATAAAACATCTCATAGGTAAAAGTCCATTTTATGCTGATAGTAACTTATTTTCATTCTTCAATAAAGATTCCACCCCCTACTCCTCCCCTTTTATATTTTTAATGTCACAATTCTTTTTACATTGTGAATTCATTTAAAAAATTATAGTAGCTGTAGTTATTTTTAATGCTCTTTTCCTTAAGCTTTATACTATAGTAAATGGGTTAATACCCCATTCTGAATGTTTATTTTTCACCTTTACTTTTGTTGTGTTCTTTTATATGTTTTTATGTCCCTGATTAGCTTCTTTTCAGTTCACCTTGCAGAACTCCTTTCAGCAGTTCTTGCAAGAAATGTCTAGTAGTAGTGAATTCTCTCAGCTTTTGTTTATTTTTCCCTCATATCTGAAGGATAATTCTGCAGGATAAAGTATTTTTGGCTGGCACTCTGAATATGTCATTCCATTCTCTTTTGGCCTGTAGAGTTTCTGCTTGGAAATCTGATGCTAGCCTAATGGGGGTTCTTCTGTAGACAATTTTATTTCTTTTCCCTAACTGCTTTTAAGATTCTTGATCATTGATTTTTGACAATTTCATTATAAGGTGTCTTGGAGAAGATCTTTTTACATTGAGATAATAGTGTTCTATCAGGTTTATGAACTTAATTGTCCAGTTCCTTCCCATGGTTTGGGAAGTTCTCAGCAATTATTTCTTTAAATACACTCTCTGTCCCTTTCTCCCTCTTTTCTTTTTCTGGTGTAGCAATTATTCTTATATTTGCCTTTGTGGTCAAATCTGATAGCTCTTATAGGATTTGTTCACTTAAAAAAAAATCTAAGTTCACCTTTTGTAACTGAATTATTTCTATATTTCTGTCCTCCAAGTCATTATTCTTTCCTCCATCTGGTCTGCCCTGTTATCTATGGTCCCAGTGTACCCTTCATTTATTGAATTCTTTAGCTCCAGAATGTCTGTTTGGTTCTTTTTGATAATTTTAATCTCTTTGGTAAATAACTCCTTCTGCTCATTAATGTTATTCCTGAGTTTTCTTGTAGCTCACTGAATTTCTTCATAACAGCTATTTCAAATTTTTTTTTTTTGTCAATTAGATTACAATATTCCATGCCTTTGAGTTTGGTTGCTGAAGAATTATTTTCTGTGATACCATATTTCCCTGATTTTTCAATGGTGTTTGACGGTATATGCTTCTGTTTTCTCACATAAAGTAGCAGACTAC
Organism: Lipotes vexillifer; assembly: GCF_000442215.2. Classification (NCBI taxonomy): domain Eukaryota; kingdom Metazoa; phylum Chordata; class Mammalia; order Artiodactyla; family Lipotidae; genus Lipotes; species Lipotes vexillifer. Next base: position 406,956 of record NW_006780801.1, on the reverse strand, counting down.
TTTCTTAGTTAAGATCTTATGTTTACTTTGTTTTGTTTCTTACAGTTCAACAGGTTGGTAATTAGAATATTTTCTTTTATGTTCTAGAAGGTGGCGCTACAGCTCAAGTTTGTGTTTTCTCCTACCAGAGCTAGAGCTCTCTGAGCACACAGAACTGACAGCAGAGTGAGGGGAGGTATGGGCTCAGCACATGAGGCTTTGGGGATTGCCCATGAGTCTAGTAGAGGAATCTTCCAGCAGGGCACTCCCAGGGGTCCATGGGCAG
>NW_006780801.1:398395-406671 GCF_000442215.2 Lipotes vexillifer | reverse complement strand
CTGCTGAAATCTCAAAGGAGAGAATGCATTCCTTCAGTGCCCTTTGACAGTCTTGTCTGACTCTTTCTATTCCTCACCAGCCCCACACCAGTCACTGAGTGCCCTCCTGGTAAAGAGAAATAGGTCCCTCCACCTGCATCCAGAACAACTGGGGCAGCTGGATGGTCACTCAACACTTTCACTTTCTACCTCCACTGCCAAAGAGGTGGCCTCTAATGTCACCTGGGGGAGAGGTGCTGACTTAGTGAGTTCCTCTGTGTTCTCTGCCTCAAAACTTGTCTTTATTCTTCAACAGCATGCCAGAGTCCAGTCCCCTGTCAGGCAGGCTGGGCCTCCACCAATTTTCTGTCACCTGTGGATATTCACCCAGTTTTTCTCTCTCCCAGTTCCCTTTTTCCTGATGGACATGAGTGGAGCTAGGGAAGTCTCACTGACTCCCAGGATCCATCATCCCCACTGAGGTCTTATCTGTCCAGCTTTGGAGGCACAGGTGGGTAGCAAATCCTGGCTGTCCTGTTATAACAGGCAGAGGCACTTGGGTTTGGTTATGGATGTCCAATTAGCTGCAAATCAAGAAGAGAAAAAAAGGCAAATGATGCAGGCTGCCATCATGCTGCAGACAAAAGTGACTTGTCTTTGAATTTTAAGACAATATTTTCTTCACTTTGTATAATGGAAAAACATGAGAGAATAAACTAAATTAATTTTCTTATTATATAAAACAAGAGGACTGCAAAGGTAAAGGCAGCAGGTGACAAGTTTGCTCTATAATATAAATGAATCTCCCTCAAGTTTTTTAACACTTGATGGAAAAGTATGTGCCAGCAAAATCCTTCTTTAAAACATCCCTTGGGGCTTCCCTGGTGGCGCAGTGGTTGAGAGTCCGCCTGCCAATGCAGGGGACATGGGTTCGTGCCCCGGTCTGGAAAGATCCCACATGCTGCAGAGCGGCTGGGCCCATGAGCCATGGCCACTGAGCCTGCACGTTCGGAGCCTGTGCTCCGCAACGGGAGAGGCCACAACAGTGAGAGGCACACGTACTGACAAAAAAAAAAAAAAAAAAAAAAAAAGCATCCCTTGCCTTGAGTGATCAGAAACTGGATTTGAATGAGATTCAGCCAGAATGAACTAGCTAAGTTCAGAATGGTAAGGAGACAGAGAGGTCGTGAGAGGTCTGAAAGTAAGGAAAGTAACACCTGGCTGCCACTGTGTAGAATGGGGCAAGAGCAGCCCCACAGCAAGAGAGCACCATGTTTACCAAATGGTATGTCTGCGATTTATGTCAAAGAGTGTCCTGCCTATGTTTTCCTCTAGGAGTTTTACAGTAACTAATCTTACATTTAGGTATTTAGTCCATCTGGAGTTGATTTTTGTATATGGCATTAGAAAATGTTCTAATTTCATTCTTTTGCATGCAGCTGTCCAGTTTTCCCAGCACCATATATTGAAAAGACTGTCTTTTCTCCATTGTATATCCTTGCCTCCTTTGTTGTAGATTCATTAACCATAAGTGCATGGATTTATTTATGGACTTTCTATCATGTTCCATTTATCTCTGTGTGTGTTTTTGTGCCAGTACCACACTGTTTTGATTACTGTAGCTTTGTAGTATAGTCTGAAGGTAGGGAGCATTATTCCTCCAGCTCCGTTTTTCTTAAGATTGATTTGGCTATTCAGGACCATTTGTGTTTCAACATAAGTGCAAAATTTTTTTGTTCCTGTTCTGAGAAAAATACTGTTGGTAATTTTATAGGGATTGCATTGAATCTGTAGATTGCCTTGAGTAGTATGGTCATTATAATAATATTAATTCTTCTAATCCAGGAACATGGTATATCTTTCCATTTGTTGGTGTGGTCTTCAATTTCTTTCATCACAGTCTTATAGTTTTTGGAGTACAGATATTTTGTTTATTTAGGTAGGTTTATTCCTAAGTATTTTTTTTTTTTTTTTATGGATGGTAAATGGGAGTGTTTCCTTAACTTCTCTTTCTGATAGTTTGTTCTTAGTGTAGAGAAATGCAACAGATTTGTATTAATTTTGTATCCGGCAACTTTACCAAATTCAGTGATGAGCTCTAGTAGTTTTCTGGTGGCACCTTTAAGATTTTACATGTATAGTATCATGTCATCTGCAAACAGTGACAGTTTTACTTCTTCCTTTCCAATTTGGATTCGTTTTATCTCTTTTTCTTCTCTGATTGCTGTGGCTAGGACTTCCAAAGCTGTATTGAATAATAGTGGTGAGAGTGGACATCCTTGTCTTGCTCCTGATCTTAGAGGAAATGCTTTCAGCTTTTTACTGTTGAGTATGATAGCTGTGGGTTTGTCATATATGGCCTTTATTATGTTGAGGTATGTTGCCTCTTTGCCCACTTTCTGGAGAGTTTTATTTTTTTTTATTATAAATGGGTATTTAATTTTATCAAAAGCTTTTTCTGCATCTATTGAAATGATCCCATGGTTTTTGTTATTCAATTTGTTAATGTGGTATATCACACTGATTGATTTGTGGATATTGAAAAATCTTTGCATCCCTGGGATAAATCTCACTTGATCATGGTGTCCGATCCTTTTAATGTAGTGTTGGTATTTTGTTGAGGATTTTTGCATCTATGTTCATCAGTGATATTGGCCTGTAGTTTTCTTTTTTTGTGTTATCTTTGTCTGCTTTTGGTACTAGGGGGATGGTGACCTCATAGAATGGGTTTGGAAGTGTTCCTTCCTCTGCAACATTTTGGTACTAGGGAGATGGTGGCCTCATAGAATGGGTTTGGAAGTGTTCCTTCCTCTGCAACTTTTTGGAATAGTTTCAGAAACATAGGTGTTAACTCTTCTCTAAATGTTTGGTAGTATTCAACTGTGAAGCCATCTGGTCCTAGACTTTTTTTTTTTTTTTTTCTTGCGTTATGCGGGCCTCTCACTGTTGTGGCCTCTCCCATTTGCGGAGCACAGGCTCCGGACGCGCAGGCTCAGTGGCCATGGCTCACGGGCCCAGCCGCTCCGCGGCATGTGGGATCTTCCCGAAACGGGGCACGAACCCGCGTCTCCTGCATCGGCAGGTGGACTCTCAAGCACTGCGCCACCAGGGAAGCCCTGGTCCTAGACTTTTGTTTGTTGGGAGTTTTTAAATTACTGGTTCAATTTCAGTACTGGTAATTGATCTGTTCATATTTTTTATTTCTTCCTGGTTCAGTCTTGGGAGATTGTACCTTTCTAAAAATGTGTCCATTTCTTCTAGGTTGTCCATTTTATTGGTGTATAGTTATTTGCAGGAGTCTCCTATGATCTTTTGTATTTCTGTGGTGTTGATTGTAACTTCTTTTTCATTTCTGATTTTATTGATTTGGACCCTTGTTATTTTTTTCTTAATGACTCTTGCTAAAGGTTTATCAATTTTATCTTTTCAAAGAACCAGCTTTTAGTTTCATTGATCTTTTCTATTGCTTTTTTAGTCTCTGTGTCATTTATTTCTGCCCTGATCTTTATGAGTTATTTCCTTCTACTAACTTTGGGTTTTGTTTGTTCTTCTTTCTCTAGTTGCTTTATGTGTAAAGTTAGGTTGTTTATTTGAGATTTTTCTTGTTTCCTGAGGTTAACTTGTATTGCTATAAACTTCCCCCTTAGAACTGCCTTTGCTGTGTCCCATAGGTTTTGGATCACTGTGCTTTCATTTTCATTTGTCTATAGGTATTTTTTGATTTCCTCATTGATTTCTTCAGTGATCCATTGGTTGTTTAGTATAGCTTATTTTTCCCACTCTGTGTGTTTGTGTTTTTTGCAGTTTTTTTCTTGTAGTTGATTTCTGTTCTCATAGCATTGTGCTTGGAAAAGATGCTTGATATGATTTCAGTTTTGTTAAATTTACCAAACCTTGTTTTGTGGCCTACCATGCGATATATCCTGGAGAATGATCCATGTGCTCTTGAAAAGAATGTGTAATCTGCAGCTTTCAGATGGAATGCTCTATAAATATCAATAAAATCCATTTGGTCTAATGTGTTATTTAAGGCCTGTGTTTCCTTATTGATTTTCTGTCTGGATGATCTGCCATTGATGTAAGTGGGGTGGCAAAGACTCCCACTATTATTGTTTTACTGTTAATTTCTCCTTTCATGGTTGTTAGTGTTTGTCTTATATATTGAGTTGCTCCTATGTTGGGTGCATATATATTTACAATTGTTATATCTTCTTCTTGGATTGATCTCTTGATCATTATGTAGTGTCCTTCTTTGTCTCTTGTAACAGTCTTTATTTTAAAGTCTATTTTTTTCTGATATAAGTATTGCTATTCTGGCTTTCTTTTGGTTTCCATTTTGGTAGTATACCTTTTTCCATTCTCTCACTTTCAGCCTGTGTATACCTCTAGATCTGAAATAAATCTCTTGTAGGCAGCAAATATATGGGTCTTGTTTTTGTATCCATTCAGCCAGTCTGTATCTTTTGGTTGGAGCATTTAGTCTGTTTACCTTTAAGGTAATTATTGATATGTATGTTCTTATTGTCATTTCATTAATTATTTTGGATTTGTTTTTTTAGGTCTTTTTTTTACCCTTTTGTCTTTGTTCTCCTATGTTTTGATGACTAATGATATTTTTGGATTCCTTTTTCTTTTTTGTGTGTATATCTATTCCAAGTTTTAGATGTGCAGTTACCTTGATGTTTTGTGTAGCAGTCTCTCTCTCTCTCTCTCTCTCTCTCTCTCTCTATATATATATATATATATATATATATATATATACACACACACACACACACACATGATTATTCTAAGTTGCTGATCTCTTAATTTCAAATGCATTTTAAATACCCTACATTTGTACTCTCCTCTTCTCATGATTACTGTTTTGGATATCATATTTTACATCTAATTGTTTTGTGTATCCCTTAACTACTTATTGTGGCTACAGATGATTTTACTACTTTTGCCTTTTAACATCCCTACTAGCTTTGTGTGTGGACAATTTCCTACCTTTATGTATGTTTGCCTTTACCAGTGAGCTTTTTCATTTCATATTTTTCTTGTTTCTAGTTGTGGACTTTTCTTTTTCACCTAGAGAAGTTCCTTTAACATTTGTTTTAAAACTTATCTGATGGTGTTGAATTTTTAGCTTTTGTTTGTTTGTAAAGCTTTTGATTTCTCCATCAATTCTGAATGAGAGCCTTGCTGAGTATTCTTGGTTGTAGGTTTTTTCTCTTTCATCACTTTAAATATATCTTGCAACTCCCTCTGGCCTATAGAGTTTCTGCTGAAAAAAGGTGATAGTCTTATGGGAGTTGCCTTGTATATTACTTGTTGCTTTTCTCTTGCTTTTTTTTTTTTTAACATCTTTATTGGAGTATAATTGCTTTACAATGGTGTGTTGGTTTCTGCTTTATAACAAAGTGAATCAGCTATACATATACATATATCCCCATATCTATCTCCACCTTCTTGCATCTCCCTCCCACCCTCCCTATCCCACCCCTCTAGGTGGTCACAAAGTGCTGAGCTGGTCTCCCTGTGCTACGCAGCTGCTTTTTGTATTCTCTCTTTATCTTTAATTTTTGTCATTTTGATTACAGTGTGTCTTGGTGTGTTCCTCTTTGGACTCCCTGTACTTCCTGGACTTAGGGGACTATTTCCTTTCCTGGGTTAGGGAAGTTCTCAGCTGTTATGTCTTCAAATATTTTATTGGGCCTTTTCTCTCTCTCATTCTTCTAGGACCCCTATAATGCAAATACTAGTGTGCTTTATGTTGTTCCAGAGGTCTCGTAAATTGTCTTTATTTCTTTTCATTTTTTTTCTGTTCAGTGGCAGTGATTTCCATTACTCTGTCTTCTAGCTCACTAATCTGTTCTGAATCATTTAGTCTACTATTGATTCCTTCCATTGTATTTTTCATTTCAGTTATTGTATTCTTCATCTGTGTTTGGTTGTTCTTTATATTTTCTAACTATTTCTTAAAAACTTCTAACTTCTTGTACTGTGCATCCATTCTTCTCCCAAGTTCTTTGATCATCTTTACTATAATTACTCTGAACACTTTCTCAGGTAGATTGCCTATCTCCACTTCCCTTAGATCTTCTTCTTGGGTTTTATCTTGTTCCTTTTTCTGGAACATGTTCCTCTGCTGCATCATTTTGTCTAAGTTGCTATTTGTATTTCTATGTATGTGGTAGGTTATTTATGTCTCTCGACCTTGGAGAAGTGGCCCTCTGTAGGAGGCATCCTATGCATGCCAGGAGGGCACTCCCTCTTGTCACCCAAGCTATATGCTTTAGGGTTTCACCCTAAGGGGGCTATGTTTGTCCTTCCTTTGTGGTGGGATGTGTGGGTGGCCTAATAGGCCCCTAGTTGTTTGGTTGCCAGGCCCTGCCTTGTGTGGCTACTCCTGGCTGCTTAGTGGGGCCTGGTCATCAGGTTGTTGGTTGTGGAGCCCTAGGGGGCTCTCAGGTCTAGTGCTGGCTCTCTCGTGGGCAGAGTCAGGGTCCCAAAGACTCTGGAGTTGTTGTCCACCCACTGGCAGGCAAAGCCAAATCCTGTGGTTAGTGCCAGTCTACTGGCATACAGAGCTGATTACTGGAGCCTGGCTGCAGGGCCCAGGGTTCTCAGAGCTCATTTTAGATCATTTGTGTGTGTGTGTGTGTCAGTTCCTCACACAGTTGGGTATGGAGTCTTGGGTGTCCTGAAGATTGTGTTGATCTGCTCTTGGGCCAGGCTAGGGCCCTGCTGGTCCCAAGGAGAGGTTTGTGCTGCATTGCGGGATCATAGTTTTCTTGCTACTGGTGTCTGCCCCTGGTGGATGAGGTTAGTCTAGAGGTTTGGTCTGGCTTCCTGGTGGGAGGGGCTGGTGCCTGTCTACTGGTGGGTGGAGCTGGGTCTTGGGGCAAGCCCAGAGGCAGCTGTGGGCCTTTTAGTCTTTAGGCAGCCTGTCTACTGATGGGTAGGGCTCTGTCCCCACCTAGTTAGTTGTCTGGCCTGAGGCATAACAGCATTGTCACCTGCAGACTGTTGGGTGGGGCCAGATCTTGAAGATACTGAGCCAAAATGTCAGCTGCCAACAATGTTCCCCAATATGTCTACCACTGGTGTCTATGTCCCAAGGTGAACTGCAGCCACACACCCCCCACTGTCTTTCCAGTAGATTCTCCAAGAGCAGCAGCTCCTATCAAATTACTTCTCTTGCCCTGTGTCCTGGTGCACTTGAGATTTTTCTGGGCACCTTTTAAGTGTGATGTCTCTATTTTCCCCAGGCCTGTGGGGCTCCTACAATTAGGCCCCACTGGCCTTCAAAGCCAAATGCTCTGGGAGTTCATCTTCCTGGGCTGGGGAGCCTGACTTGGAGGTCAGAACTCTTGCTCCTGTGGGAGAACCTCTGCAATATAATTGTTCTCAGTCTTGTGGTTCCTTCTTTATGTCTTTAGCTGTAGAAGATCTTTTCTTGTAGATTCCAGTCATTTTTATCGATAGTTGTTTTTCAGATAGTTGTAATTTTGGTGTGCTTGTGAGAAGAGTTGAGCTCAGGGTCTTTTTACTCTGCCATCTTGTATAGATCAAGGAACATTTTTTTTTTAGAAATTAACCTTTGGGTATAATATTTATACAATCATAAACAAATATTGAAATTTAGTTGTAGTAGGTATGCTTTTTCAGTGGTATAGTTTAGCAATTCTCAAACTACTTTCTATATATTCTAGGATTAAGCTAGTTAGTAACTATATTATAGATGTCTGAATTTACTCTTAAAGGGTTCAAAATAAAGATTATAAGTGTACCTGTGTTTTAAGGGTAAATACAAATTAAAAATAAGAGATTTAATTTTCCCTGTGGAAAATAAGGGAAGAGACTTCCCTTCTTTCTTTTTTTTAGAGCATGTCCTTTAGACCACTTGTATTATAAGCACATTCTCAATATCTTTAAAATGTGTATAAACCTTTTTAGAAGCTAAATAAGCCTCTTGTTAGCTTTAAGACCCAGGAACCATCTCTTTATAATGTGGTCACCTAGGAAGATAGATAGTGCCCAGTTTCCAATTCTCTGTGGGAGGGTAGGAACCTAATTTGGGTGAGTCCCTCATTCCAGGTTGCAAATGGATTGTATCTGCTAGGTTATACAAAAGGGTGGGTGTTTTTTCCCCCCTCTAGGCAGTCTCTTAGCAGATTGCCTGTAAAGAGCATCACATTCTGGATTAATGCTTATTCAGTAATACAACTTTCTTTCCCTTACACCTTTGTGAAGAGGTTTTCTCAGTTGAAAGAAGATTTTATTTGTAATTATATTTCCTCAACAGTAGG
>NW_006780801.1:389031-398241 GCF_000442215.2 Lipotes vexillifer | reverse complement strand
GGAAAGAGAAAGAGAGAAAGAAAAGCAAATGTGACAATGTTAATATTTGGGGAACTTGGATAAAGATTATAGGGAATTCTTTGTACTGTTCTTTCACCATTTCAATAAGTCTGAAATTATGTCAAAGTAAAAAGGTTAAAGAAAAGAATAAAACAGAGTAAATAGTAGGAGGGTACAGAAAAAATGCTGAGCATTAAACTCACCAACCTCGGGTTAGTTTTATTCAGGAAATCCAGGGCCCTGGCACCTCTTTCAGAATCTTGTTCCACTAGTCACCACTAATGAGATCTCAAGCGTGACCTGTAGCAAATTTACCCACCTCACCAATTTATCACTTAGGAACTTTTCAGAACTATGTAACTCTTAGCTCCTAGCACTATAATAGGAAACATTTTCTCAATTTTGTGACAGAACAATATGCAACTAAATTTCTAAAAATGACTGAGAAGTTATCATCATATTTGATTTGCAAATGTGGAAATGCATTATGCAATACATATTTAGCAAATTCAACAAATCAAATTCAAGCAAATTCAATTATAAATGTTATTTATAAAGGCAGAAAATATTTGTAAGTCACTCAATATAATAAACAACAAAAAGTATAATATATACAAGGAGAAATCAACCATGCCTAAAAATTAGAGAAGCTCTTCATAACTTATAATCAGCCTTTTGATGTTAAAAACAATTATATTGAGCTTCAATGGAAGAGAAGCTGTATTGTTTCTGTGAACTATCAGAAAGGGAAATGCCTCAGTAAATTATAAAAACAAAATTAAAAGCAACTACTTATATCTACATTTATTTTCTACATTTAGAAATAAACTACATTTATTTTCATATCTTTCTATTTGTCATTTCTATAAATTCTCTATTCCAAGTTTATGTACCCATTGGTATTATGGAATGGATAATCTCTTAAATGTGTATTCCTCACCACTATAATGGTGTTACAGATTTCTTTTTGTCTAGTTTACCTTGTAATTCAAACTGTCTCCACTTACTAAATTGATAGGAAAAGCAAAATGTTGAGTGTCAAAAAAAAGACAAAACTACAACTTGTACTATTTTCCATTTCTTATAATCCTATTATCCTTTTGCCAAATTTTCTTTCAGTACTGTAATACTAGCTTCATTAATGGCATTAGCCAAAGAAATTCTAAAAGTATACAAACAATAATAGTTATAAAATAGTAATAGCTAATGTGTCATGAGAACTTGCTACATATCATGCACCATATTATGCACTTAGACATTTATTTCTTACAACAATTCCAAGAGTCTTATTATTTCCAGTTTATAAATGAGCTAACTGAAGCTCAGAAAGATTAACTTTTCCAAGGACACAAAGCTAGTAAATGGGTGGATTAGCATAAATCTAAGACTGTCTGATTTCAAAAGTCTAGAAAAAGCATTTATAACAACAGTATTTCTCAACCTGGATTCATCATCTGAGCTACAGAATACAAGAAAAAAATTATTTGAATGACCATTTCCTGAATTTTCCCAAGAAAAGTTAATTCATTAGCCTCTATTCATTAGTGATTGGTATATTCTGGATAACGTGCCATGCACTGTACATTGATTCACTTAATACTCAAAGCCACCTGAGGGAAACATGGCCATCTCAAGTTTCCATGCTGGGAACTTGATACTCAGAATGGAGAGTGAATTGACTGAGTTCATGTAGACACTAAGTGGTGATAAGAGAACAAATAACAAACATGTTATTTTAGTTGATCCTGATGTACTAGTTAGAACTTACTGACAAGTGGAACTCCAGTTAATGAATGGGTTATTTACATCATTTGTTTTCAAATTTGACTGTACAATGTACCTGAATTCCACCCCAAAAAATTCTAATATGATTGAGCTGGGGGAGTCCCAGGGCATCAAGATTTTGAAAGCTCCTCAGATGACTCTAAGCTACAGAAAGCAAAAAGGTTACCTGATTGGTACATGATGCTATCTCTAAATCAGCCAAGCCAGGAAAATGTATAAACTTTTACCACAAAGAACTATTTCCTACCTACTTTTCATATAATAGCATATGATCTCCATCAGGAAGTCTGTCTTCAGAAGGAAAGTCAGTTGTTGTAATGTAGGTTATCTAGTAATTTGCTGTATTGATCATTATCATCATCATTACTTTATCAACAGAAGGCTTAGCTTTGCAAAATCTGAGAGGTAAGAGACAGACCAAGCACACATTGAAATTACCTGAAAAGTCCTGACACAGGGGACTGTGGGAAATAGTATAGATTAAAAGAATCAGAAATTGAAAGATCACTCACCTTACAGATAAACTAACAGAAAAATGCAATGAATGGGCCATGACTTCATAAATGAATATTGATGCTCCCACCAGTAATGAAGCACCACCACTATAGGAAAAAACAGTTTTTGTTTGTGTGGCCCTCTATGGTTGGATCTATTTTTTCATCTTTGCTTCTCTTTCCTCCCTCACCCAAAGCTTATACAGAAGAAAGCAGATGGACAAATAAGCCACTCTCAAAGAAAAATAACTTAAAAGGAGAAATGAGAAAATCATTGGTATCAAGGATACCATACACATTCTTACTCTTACACTTATTAGTTATGTGACATTTGACAATCTTGAGCAAGAACAAAGCTGGAGGTATCACACTTCCTGATTTCAAACTAAATCACAAAGCTACAGTGATCAAAACAGTGTGGTATTGACATAAAAACAAACACATAGATCAATGGAACAGAATAGAGTGTCCAGAAATAACCCACTCATAAATGGTCAGTTGATTTTTGTCAAAGGAGCCAAGAATATACAGTGGAGAAAGGATAGTCTCTCCAATAAATGATGTTGGTAAAGTTGGACCCCTATCTTACACAATAGACAAAAATAACTCACAATGGATTAAAGACTTGAATGTAAGACCTGAAACTGTAAAACTCCTAGAAGGAAACATAGGTGATAGACTCCTTGACATTGATTTTGGCAATGATTTTTTAAATTTGGTAACAAAAGCAAAAATAAAGAAGCAGGACACCATCAAACTAAAAAGCTTATGCTCAGCAAAGGAAATTATTAACTAAATGAGAAGGCAAACTATGGAATGAGAGGGAATATTTTCAAACCACATATCTGGTAAGGTGTTAATATCTAAAATATATAAGGAACCCGTACAACTTAATAGTAAAAAACCAAAATAACTTAATTGAAGAATGGGCTAAGGATCTGAATAGACATTTTTCCAAAGAAGACATACAAATGGCCAATAGGTACATGAAAATTGCTCAACATCATCAATCATCTGGGAAATGCAAATCAAACTCACAATCAGATAGCACCTTACACCTGTTGGGACAGTCCTTATCAAAAAGACAAGAGATAAATGCTGGTGAGGATATGGAGAAAAGGGAACCCTTGTGCACAGTTGACTAGAATGTAATCTGGTACAGCCACTATGGAAAACAGTATGTAGGTTTCTCAAGAAATTAAAAATAGAACTACCATATTATCCAGCAATCCCATTCTGGGTATATATCAAAGGAAACAAAACCATTATCTCAAAGAGATATTTGTACTCCCATGTTGCTTGAAGTATTATTCACAGTAGCCACCATCTGAAAACAACCTAAAAGTGTCTATCAGTGGATGAATGTATTAAGAAACTGTGATACACCACACACACACACACACAAATGAAATATTATTTAACCTCAAAGCAGAAGGAAATCCTGTCATTTGTGGTAACATGGATAAACCTGGAGGGCATTATGCTAAGTGCAATAAATTAGGGAATGAAAAATATTGTATGGTATCACTTATACATGAAAGAAAATTATTGTATGGTATCACTTATACATGAAATATTTTTAAAAAGTCAAATTTATAGAAGTGGAAAGTAGAGAAAATAGGGAGAAGTTAGTAAAGGGGTGCAAGGTTTGTTATGGGTTGAATAAGGAACACTGTGTTGTAGCACTGAAATTTGCTAAGAAAGTAGAAATAAATGTTCTCACCAAGTGAGGGGAAGTATATATGTGAGGTGATGGATGTGTTAACATGATGGGGGAAGCCTTTTCACAATGTGTACACATATCAAATCATCACTTTTTATTCTTTAAATATATTACAACTTTGTTAATTATACCTTGATAAAGCTGGAAAAAAAGGTTGTATGAAGACAGGAATTTTATTTGCTGCTTTAGACCTTATTTTTATAATACTGCCTGGAACATGGGAGAAATTACTATTCTTTTTCCATTTCTCCAGTTGTAGTTTGTCATCATCTCTAGGTTCCCTGCACTTAATTTTCTCTTACTCTGCTTTTATTTTTGACCAACTATCTTTCTTTTTGAGATTTCTGTTCTATTTTGTTTACTACTTTCTGGCTTGGGGTAATTTGCGAAAATAAAATCCTTTCTGAGTTTTTATCTGCTTTGCTTTATGTCTTCATTCACTGACATTGTCTTGCATTTTAATTTGAATACTATGGTTACTGCAGAAATGTTCATTTTACTTTAATTTTCCTAGTTAAAAAATATTAAGCAGCAAATTTTCAATACTAAGTATATCCTTGTTGTTTTTATATACTGTAGAGGATACAAAAACATTTTAAGAAAAAGCTTTCTTCATTGAGCTAAAAATATAGTTGGGCAGAAATAATTCCAGAAGAAATACAAAAATATATACCTCAAAGTGGTAGTTCTGTTATTACACACAACATAGGTTGAGAAGAGAAAGATTGGTGTAGGCTGATTTAGTTTCTCTTTGCCTTTGAGGTAAAGACATATTTTTCTCCTTACTCAGCCTTCTCTTTTATACAAAAGAGAATTTTGCTGCCATTTTTTTGGTTTAAAATTATTATTATAGAAAATTGAAATATTTATAAAAGAAGAAAAATACTATAGTGAACCTCAAGGACCCATCACCTAATTTTTGGTTTTCTTTTTTAACATTTCTATTGGAGTATAATTGCTTTACAATGGTGTGTTAGTTTCTGCTGTATAACAAAGTGAATCAACTATACATATACATGTATCCCCATATCTCCTCCCTCTTGCATCTCCCTCCCACCCTCCCTATCCCACCCCTCTAGGTGGTCACAAAGCACCGAGCTGATCTCCCTGTGCTATGCGGCTGCTTCCCACTAGCTATCTATTTTACATTTGGTAGTGTATATATGTCCATGCGACTCTCTCACTTCGTCCCAGCTTACCCTTCCCCCTCCCCATGTCCTCGGCTCCATTCTTTAGTAGGTCTGTGTCTTTATTCCTGTCAGGACCCTAGGTTCTTCAGAACCTTTTTTTTTTTTTTTTTAGATTCCATATATATGTGTTAGCATACAGTATTTGTTTTTGTCTTTCTGACTTACTTCACTCTGTTTGACAGTCTCTAGGTCCATCCACCTCACTACAAATAACTCAGTTTCATTTCTTTTTATGGCTGAGTAATATTCCATTGTATATATATGCCACATCTTCTTTATCCATTCATCTGTCAATGGACACAGGTTGCTTCCATGTCCTGGCTATTGTAAATAGAGCTGCAATGAACATTGTGGCGCATGACTTTTTGAATTATGTTTTTCTCAGTGTATATACCCAGCAGTGGGATTGCTGGGTCATATGGTAGCTCTATTTTTAGTTTTTTAAGGAACCTCCATACTGTTCTCCATAGTGGCTCTATGAATTTACATTCCCACCAACAGTGCCAGAGGGTTCTCTTTTCTCCACACCCTCTTAGGCATTTATTGTTTGTAGATTTTTTGATGATGGCCATTCTGACTGGTGTGAGGTGATACCTCATTGTAGTTTTGATTTGCATTTCTCTAATGATTAGTGATGCTGAGCATCCTTTCATGTGTTTGTTGGCAATCTGTATAACTTCTTTGCAGATATGTCTATTTTGGTCTTCTGCCCATTTTTGGATTGCGTTGTTTGTTTTTTTGATATTGAGCCGCATGAGCTGCTTGTATATTTTGGAGATTAATCCTCTGTCAGTTGCTTCATTTGCAAATATTTTCTCCCATTCTGAGGGTTGTCTTTTCGTCTTGGTTATGGTTTCCTTTGCTGTGCAAAAGCTTTTAAGTTTCATTAGGTCCTAGTTATTTTTGTTTTTATTTCCATTTCTCTAGGAGGTGGATCAAAAAGGATCTTGCTGTGATTTATGCCATAGAGTGTCCTGCCTATGTTTTCCTCTAAGAGTTTTATAATGTCTGGCCTTACCTTTAGGTCTTTAATCCATTTTGAGTGTGTTTATGTATATGGTGTTAGGGAGTGTTCTAATTTCATTCTTTTTCATGTAGCTGTCCAGTTTTCCCAGCACCACTTATTGAAGAGGCTGTCCTTTCTCCGTTGTATATTCTTGCCTCCTTTGTCAAAGATAAGGTGACCATATGTGTGTGGGTTTATCTCTGGGATTTCTCTCCTGTTCCGTTGATCTATATTTCTGTTTTCGTGCCAGTACCATACTGTCTGGATTACTGTAGCTTTGCAGTATTGTCAGAAGTCAGGGAGCCTGATTCCTCCAGCTCCATTTCTCTTTCTCAGTATTGCTTTGGCTATTCAGGGTCTTTTGTGTTTCCATAGAAATTGTGAAATTTTTTGTTCTAGTTCTATGAAAAATGCCATTGGTAGTTTGATAGGGATTGCATTGAATCTGTAGATTGCTTTCGGTAGAATACGCATTTTCACAGTGTTGATTCTTCCAGTCCAAGAACGTGGTATATCTCTCCATCTGTTTGTACCATCCTTAATTTCTTTCATCAGTGTCTTATAGTTTTCTGCCAACAGATCTTTTGTCTCCTTAGGTAGGTTTATTCCTAGGTATTTTATTCTTTTTGTTGCAGTGGTAAATGGGAATGTTTCCTTAATTTCTCTTTCAGATTTTTCATGATTATTGTATAGGAATGCAAGGGAGTTCTGTGCATTAATTTTGTATCCTGTCACTTTACCAAATTCATTGATTAGCTGTAGTAGTTTTCTGGTAGCATCTTTAAGATTCTCTATGTATAGCATCATGCCATCTGTAAACAGTGACAGTTTTTTACTTCTTCTTTTCCATTTGTATTCCTTTTATTTCTTTTTCTTTTCTGATTGCTGTGGCTAGGACTTCCAAAACTATGTTGAATAATAATAAATAGTGACGAGAGTGGGCAACCTTGTCTTGTTCCTGATCTTAATGGAAATAGTTTCAGTTTTTCACCATCCATCACCTAGTTTCAACAATTGTTGCCTCAACACCAATCTTTTTTCATTTATATCTGCTCCTAACTCCTCCCCCATCCCCTTACTTTACCATTGTGAAGCCAATTCCAAATACCAAATGATTTTATTTGTAAATATGTCACTGTGAATCACTAAACAAATGGACCATTTAAAAACATTGCAACAATGTTAATATCATCAGAATATACTCAGTATTCATATTGTCCCAGTTTTCTTTTTTTTTAGTTTTTTTTTTTACCTAAATCAAAATATAAAAAAGTTCTTTATATTTGCAATTAATATCTCTTTAAGAGTATTCTTTGTTGACACATGTTGAGTTTCTAAAGTTAGAAATTTATTTCTTTAATTGTAAAATCTTTTGTCTAAGCTTAGGCTGGAGAAATATTTGATGTCAGCTATAACACTAGGAAGAAAATTGAGATATCAGAGGGTAATTTCTGTGAGAAATGATTCCTGCTTCATTGGCTTGAGGATGAGAGCTTGAACTAAGCAGCCTAGAACTTCCTACTAATCAATCACTCTCTCATACATGGTAGTGGTCACCCTGATTGTGTTACCTCTAAGTGTGCATAGCCCCCTACCTAAAGTAATAATGAGTGATTTTCATGTCATAGTAATTCTTGGGCTGCCTTTTAATCAACATGGACTGTTATTCAATAGGAAGATAGTTATTCTATGTAAATGTTACTATTTATTCAATTTCTGCTGCCATAGCCTCATGTGATTTTTTTTTCTGTAATGAAAAGAAGTGTAGCACACTGTAACAGTAGTGATTGGAAATAACTCTTGAAATGTCAAGGAGTTTTTCTTTAAACAATAATTAGCAGATTAAATGCCAACAAGTACATTTAATAACCATGATATTTTGCATTTGGACCACAGCCAACATCATCAGTAAATGTAGTCCCTTAACGATCACATAGCATTCTGATCTTGTTATTTGTTAAGGTATATTTTCATTATTCAACAGAAACCTTGACTATATAAGGTATGTATAGTGAGTCTTAAATGTTACACTGTACAGAGTTTACTAAATTACAGGAAAGTATTTGAGAGTAAATTCCATGTCATTTTAGCTTTTCCCTTAAATTTTCTGATATAATTTTATAGCCCTACCATCAATATTCAAGCTTTCTGAATTCATATACAATGGTTTAGAAAATATTAACAGTAAATAGTTAATCCAATGAATATTTATGTAATGCCTATTTATATGCCAGGTACTATTCTAGGGAGTAGGTATAAAGTATAAAGCAGAGACTAGAACAAAAAAATCCCTGCCTTCATAGACCCTCCTTTAAATAACCCTCACAAAAGGAAATAGGAAGAAGGAAGAGTTCTCATTTCTGGAAAACAAATATGAGTGTATTTATTAAATATCCAATATGTTACAGGCACTGTGCTAAGTAGCAGGGACAACAAAAGGAGTTGGAAACATTCCTTCCCTCCAGAATGATGTGAGAAGGCAATAGAGCATAGTCAGTCAAGTAGCAGACTAGGCAAAATAAAATCACGAGAAGACTAAAAGCAACACTGGCAGATGAGAATATTAGTGGGAGATGATAATGAAAGAGAAGGAAATAGAACATGAGAGGATATGAATATGGAATTTTCCCACCTTATTTTGATGATAGATTCTTGGACAAAGAGATAAAATTGATTTTAGATTTTAGTTTGCCATAGATTGAACTATATGACAAGCTGTTAAGAGTAACAACTTCAGGGGCTTCCCTGGTGGCGCAGTGGTTGAGAATCTGCCTGCTAATGCAGGAGACACGGGTTCGAGCCCTGGTCTGGGAGGATCCCACATGCCGCGGAGCAACTAGGCCCGTGAGCCACAACTACTGAGCCTGCGCGTCTGGAGCCTGTGCTTCGCAACAAGAGAGGCTGCGATAGTGAGAGGCCCGTGCACCGCAATGAAGAGTGGCCCCCGCTTGCCACAACTAGAGAAAGCCCTTGCACAGAAACGAAAACCCAACACAGCAAAAATAAATAAAT
>NW_006780801.1:373379-389021 GCF_000442215.2 Lipotes vexillifer | reverse complement strand
AAAAAATAAAAAACCCCAAAAAAAAAAAAAAAAAAAAAAAAAGAGTAACAACTTCAGATTGCTGAGTGTGGGAGCTGAAATGCACTTTAACAACTAGGTTAGGTCAAAGCAACAAAATATGTTGAAATAAAAAAAGTTTACTCAAGTTGATTCATCATTTGAACTAAATCAAAGTACAAGGCTTTTAGGGATGGATATCTGATCCTATAATTGAAAGTTTATGAAAATTAACAAGTTTCTTCCTCTCATGATTCTTTTTTCTATAAAAAAAATTGGTATTGAAATCAGAAAAAAAGTTTTCTTTGGGTACCTTTTGAATTTTTTCATCCTATGTTTTTGTCTCTCATAAGGGGCCACTTTCTCTTCAATAGAATTACTGCTGACATAGGATTGCTGAAAATGAAAGGTCTCTCTGTTCACTATTTTCTAATTGATACTTCTCTAGAAGCAGTACTCCAAATTGTTTGTATGCTTTATATATAGAAAGCAAGTACAAAAAATCTCTAAAGCAATCAGAAAATCATCAGTGTCCTAAAAAATCATCAGTAGAAGAATGGTTTAGAGTAGATAATTCTCCACAATAGAAAGTCATTTAAAAATACAACAGTAAAGAAAAGGTCTAAACAGTCAAAATAAAGAAGATGTTACCCCTTACTGGACTCATAATAGGCCTCGTAGTCCCAGTGATAAAGGTAATTAAAGACTTTAGCACTGATAAATAGTTTAAAAACTTGACAGACTTGCTCAGTTAGATTCTATGCTTAGATTTGTACTGATTTGGAAAGCATATTGAGATGCTGATGCTCTGTTCCAGGTGCAGCATGAAGCAGTTGGGCTCTGACAAAGAGCCTTTTGGAAGCAAAGATAAATACACAATGGACAATGAATACCTTCTCAATAGGTCTGTATGCATTCGCCTGTACGTGTGGTTTTTAATCTGTCTTCATTAACCTGGTCAGTTAGACTATTAGGAGATTAAGAGCCATAAAGCACAAATTTTAGAAACTTTAAAGGACAAACAAAAGTAAAAGTGAAAATCAGAGAAGTAAAGGAGAAAGGAAAAACCTTGCCTTTTGAGGGACAAGTGATTTAAGCCAGGTCCTGGCAGAACAAATCATCAGACAAAGGATCATCTGAACACATATTCCTGCTTACATATTGCTTTTCCTTTTTAAAGAAATATTTTCTGTCTTTTGCCACTCTAGTGTGATTGATATTTTTCTGTTTGTACAGGTACATTAAAAAGTAGGCAATGGGGAGCCAAGACTTTCAAGTAAAGATCAAACTTGTATACAGTAAAACAATAAATAAGAACCAAAGTATATAAGTTTTAAAAAGCTAAGATGGCAAAAGTAATCTGCTCATCGGATCTATTCCCAGTTCAGGAAAAATTGAGGATTACATCTTGCAAATATCTGTCAGTTAAATGTAGCTGTGCTTAAAAGGTATTTCTCTACACAATTAAATTATATGAGGGCAGATGCTGAGATGCAGTTTTCAAGCCAATAATCCAAGTTCTAAGAGTACTTAGGTATAAAAGCATAGATGAATAAATGCAATGAAAAATAATCTTCTGCACCTACCCCCCCTAGAATATAGTAGTAAGAAATACACTTTTAAAAGTTATTGTTATTACCAGGGCACATGAACAATATATTGTAGTACGCACATGGATGAAGACGAACACAAAAGATTCATTTCAATGATAAATAATTATACTAAGATTATTGCAATTAGTCCACATAGGTTTCCAACCTCCAAGAAATATTGGAATCAGTGTCTCCTACAGGACGTTGCTAACTCATCAGTCTCCTCTGTGAGAATTAGGGGGGAAAAAAGACTTTCCTTCCTTGGGGCAGGCTTAGCCCAGGACCATGGTCATGGTTCTGCAACACTCACCCAGTTAGCCTAGCACCCTTATGCAAGACAGCCTTATAATCTGGCTCCTGGTCATGATGAAGTATTTCCAATGCTGCCTTCAGGTATAACATAGACAAAGCTTTCATTGTACCTGACAAAGGTCCTCTACCTTTAAAGGAATTTAATTACTTATATTTAAGATGATCTACTGCAAATGCTATTTGAGAAACTTGCAAATACATTTCTAGGTAAATGGACCAACTAAAATCAGTTTATTATTATCAGCATTTGAAATGACGATGAAAAGTGAGATGTAATGTTTAGTTAATAATAAGACCAGAATATACTTCTATGGTCAAGAAATGATTTTTCATTATAAGACACATTTGACAAGGGCCTAAAACATTAACTACATTTGTGAGAGTTTTTTAGTTTAGAAAAGTAAAAATGACAAGTATCCATCACCTTAAACACACAGTTCTAGTTATCTTCAATAAGTATCTTCTCCACACACAAGGGCATTATTTAGACACTTATCTAGTCATGAAATGAAAACATATATAGACAATAGAAATTCTGTTGGTCAATCCATTTGAAACCCAGGCAAAGCAGAGAATCATAAAAATGTATAGGTACATAATGTAAACATTTTAATTTTAACCTGAAACCTAATGTATATTAATTTATCATATATAATATATATTTTATATATGGTATATAATCAATACAATTTGATTTGTATTAATTATATTAAGTTTTATTCTCTTTTATAAATATAGAAAATATACTTACTTTAAAAACTGTGGGCAGAATCCTTGTAGAAGTTAACCAGTATCTGTAGTCAGTATAATTAGTTTCAGCCACTCATTGGTATAATTTTCCACTATGGAATGAATGTTTATGTCCCCCGAATTCCATATGTTTAAATCTTAATCCTCAATGTGATTGTATTAGGAGATGGAGCCTTTGGGAGATAATTAGGTCATGAGGGTAGAGCCCTCATGAATGGGATAGAACACTAGCTATTTCCCTATCTCTATCTCTGTCTATAACTCTATCCCTTCCCCACACCCCTTCCCACTCTCATGTGAAGGTACAGGGAGAAGATGGCTGTCTGCAAACCAGGAAGAGTGTACTCACTAGATACCAGATCTGCCAGAGCCTTGATCTTCAACTTCCCAGCTGACAGAACAGTGAGAAATAAATTTCTTTTACGTCACCCGGCCTATATAATCTGTTATAGCCACCTGAACTGAGTAAGACAATTACCTATATCAGGGTTTTGCTTTTCCATAACACTCAACTAGCCTTTATTAACATAAATGTTTACAAACATATTTCATATAATAATGCTTAAATGCTTAATTAAATTTCATAACTAGATTTCAAAATGCAGTTTGCATAATCTAAGAAACACACAGATGAGTCTTTTTGAGTGTATCATTCAGGTAGTGGAGTAAAACTACAGGAATGCAAAACAAATAGACAACAGCAACAGACAAAATAGCAATGACAAAAAGTAGCATCTTCCAGCTACCTCACTCTAATGGCAGACTCTTCTATTTAATGTGTGAAGTTTAAGTAGGGAGACTATTAATACTTCCAATATACTACTTTTTCTTCCATTTTAAGTATTTCTTCTCTAAGATCCAAGTTACTTTGTTGCAGAAAAATGTAGACCAGCACTCATGAGAAGCCTAAAAATATGGTTATCCTATCCTTCATGCTTAGTAAGTCACGTACAATTTGTACAAAGTGTAGAATTACTGTTGTCTTGTATCTATTGCTGTTCTGTTTTTCTTCTTTTAAGAGTTATATAATATGTCATTGGAAATATTACTTGGCAGATTGGGTATTCACAGTCTGAAAAACACCTTGGTTCTAGCCTTATTTATCTGTTCCATGTCACTAAAAAATGCATACCTTTCTTAACTCACTTGACTTGTATAGCAAACCCTTGAAGCTATGATTTGAGTCCCATGATTTGGGAGAAAATTTTCCATTTCTTTATAATTTTTTAAGATGAAAGTGGGTAGGAAAAAAAGGAGTTGGTTAAATATAGTATAAATGTAAAGCATCAGACATACTCATTGAAATTAACATTAAAATACTGAGTTTCTGGCATTTGCAATTTCTTACTTCAATGCAGGACTTTTATCCATATGCCAAGAGTGTAAGTCAGTCTCAAAATTATATGCTTAGAATACAACATTATGTATTTTGGTGAAGGAGTAAATTTTATAATTATTCTATATGAGGGCTATCAATTGCATAATGTATAGATAAATTGACCCTTCTATGCTTTTCATAGTTGACAAAGATTTTTAATGAAAGGAAAAAATCAAGTATGCAATTGGTTGCTCTGTTTATGCCCCATTAAATGACTAGGGTTCTCATTTTCCATTGGCTTATATTTGTGAGAAGGTAGAGTCTTTCCACATAAAATTCCTACATTAAGAAAAAAAAAAAGGAAAGAAAAGAAACCCTAAGGCACTCAGTATCTAGCTGTCTATAGGAACATGTCAAGTCTATTAAAAATATTAAGTGGTATTCTATATGATCAATTGTTCTTTTTTCTTCTAATAGATAAAAATGTGATTTATTAATTTTTAAATTCTACTTTTTCTTCTTGACCCTTTAGAATTCCACAATGTTTTCTTTTATTGTTTTTTTCTGTGTGTATTTTGGGGAAATATAATGGGTTTCTGGAACCTCTAAGAGACCCTTCCTCCAAAGGGATCTGGATAAAACAAGACCCAAGTACATGCTGCCTACAAAGGATTCATCTCAGCTTTAAGGATACACAGAGACTGAAAGTAAAAGGTGGAAAAAAGACATTCCATGCAAATGAAAAGCATGCAAATGAAATGCTATACTTATATCAGACAAAAACTTTAAAGACTGTAATAAGAGAAAAAGAAGGTCATTGTATAATTATAAAGGGGTCAATCCACAAAGAGGATATAATATTTGTATATATTTATGCACCCAACATAAAAACAAACACCTAATGTATAAAGCAAATATTAACAGACATAAAGAAAACAGCAATACAAAAATAGTAGGGGACTTCAATACCACACTTTCATCAATGAATAGATCATCCAGCAGAAAATGAATAAGTAAACATGAAAGTTAAATGACATGTTAAACCATAAGGACTTGAAGAACATTTGCTGACAGTTCCAACAAGAAGCAATAGAATACAGATCCTTCTCAGGCACATACGGAGCATTCTCTAGGACAGATCATATGTTTGTTAGAACACAAAACAAGTCTCAATAAATTTAAGAAGACTGAAATCATATCAAGCATCTTTTACAAGCACAGTGGTGTGAAAATAGAAATAAGTTACGAGAAGAAAACTGGAAAATTCACAAATATTTGGAGATTAAACCACATGCTACTGAACCAAATGGGTCAAAGAAAAAAAAGTGCAATCAAAAAATATCTTGAGGGCTTCCCTGGTGGTGCAGTGGTTGAGAGTCCACCTGCCGATGCAGGGCACACAGGTTCGTGCCCCGGTCCGGGAAGATCCCACATGCCGCGGAGCGGCTGGGCCCATGAGCCATGGCCACTGAGCCTGTGCTCCACAATGGGAGAGGCCACAACAGTGAGAGGCCCGCATACCACAAAAAAAATATCTTGAGACAAATGAATGGGAAATGCAACATACCATAACCTATGGGATGCAGCAAAACAGTTCTAAGAGGGCATTTCCTAGCCATGAATGCCTATATATAAACAAGCACAATCTCAAATAAACAATCTAACTCTTTACCTCAAGAAACTAGGCAAAAATAACAAACTAAGCCCAAAGTTAGAAGAAAAAAAATTACAGATTAGAGCATAAATAAATGAAATAGAAACAAAAGACAATAGAAAAAAGATCAATGAAACTGAGCTGTTGTTTTTACAAAAGATAAATTTGAAAAATGTTTAGCAAGACTTATAAAGAAAAAAGAGAACTCAAAATCAGAAAAGAAAGAGGAGACTTAACAATTGATAGCCTAGGTTTACAAAGGCTCATCAGATAATACTACGAACAATTTTATGCCAACAGAATGGACAGCCTATAAGAAATGAATATCTTCCTAGAAACATACAACCTACAAGGAATATATCATGAATAAATAGAAAATCTAAATAGAACAGTTACTAGGAAGCAGATTGAATCAGTAATCAAAACACTGTCAACAAATAAAAGTCAAGGACCAGATGGCTTCACCGGTGAATTCTATTAAACATTTAAGGAAAAATTAATACCAATCCTCTCATACTCTTCCAAAAACTAGGAGAGGACGGAACACTTTCAAACTCATTTTGTGAATCCAGCATTTAACCTGGTACCAAAGCCAAACAATGACACTACAAGAAAAGAAAATTACAGGCCAATATCCGTGATGAACACAGATGAAAAAGTTTTCAACAAAATATTGGCAAACCAAATTCAACAGTATGTTAAAAAGATCATACACCATGATCAAGTGGTATGTATTTCAGTGATGCAAAGACAGTTTGACATCTGCAAATCAATATGATGATACATCACATTATAAGATGAAGGATAAAAATTATACACAACCATACAAAATCTATGGGATGGAATAAAAGCAGTTCTTAGAGGGAAGTTCATACTGATACAGGCCTTCCCCCCCAAAACAAGAAAAATCTCAAACAACCTAATCTACCACATAAAACAATTAGAAAAAGAAGAACAAATAAAACCTTAAGTCAGCCAATGGAAGGAAATAATAAAGATCAGAGAGGAAATAAATAAAACAGATTAAAAAACAATAGAAAAAAGTCAATAAAACCAAGAGCGGGTTCTTTGAAAGGGTAAACAAGATTTAAAATCCTCTGGCCAGGTTCACCAAGAAGAATAGAGAGAGAACCCAAATAAAATAAGAAATGAAAAAGGAGACATAACAACAGATACCACAGAAA
Source organism: Lipotes vexillifer (assembly GCF_000442215.2). NCBI lineage: Eukaryota > Metazoa > Chordata > Mammalia > Artiodactyla > Lipotidae > Lipotes > Lipotes vexillifer. The sequence goes on along the minus strand of NW_006780801.1, from coordinate 382,214 downwards.
TACAAAAAACCATAAGGGAATACTATGAACAATTATATGCCAACAGATTTGACAACATAGAAAAAATGGACAAGTTTCTAGAAATATACAGCCCACCAAAAATGAATCAAGAAGAAATAGATAATTTGAACAGACCAATTACTAGAGGTGAAATAGAATCTATAATTTAAAAACTCCCTACAAACAAAAGTCCAGGACCAGATGGCTTCATAGATGAAGTCTCCTAAACATACAAAAAAGAACTTTTATACCAATCCTTCTCAAACTCTTCCAAAAAATTGAAGAGGAGGGAATACTCCCAAAGACATTCTATGAAGCCACCATCACCCTGATATCAAAAACAGACAAAGACACTACCAAAAAAGATTACAGGTCGATATTTTTGATGAATACAGATGCAAAAATTCTCAACAAAATATTAGCAAACCAAATCCAACAACACATAAAAAAGATCATACACCATGACCAAGTGGGATTCATCCGAAGTTCACAAGGATGTTTCAACATACCAAATCAATCAATGTGATACACCACATTAAAAAAAAACCACAAATCATCTCAATAGATGCAGAAAAAGCATTTGACAAAATTAAACCGATTCATAATAAAAACTCTTAGCAAAGTGGGTATAGAGGGAACATATCTCAACATAATAAAAGACATTTATGACAAACCCACAGCCAATATAATACTCAATGGTGAAAAGCTAAAAGCTTTTCCACTAAAATCTGGAACAAGATAAGGATGCCCACTTTCACCTCTTCTATTCAACATAATATTGGAAGTCCTGGCCACAGCAATCAGAGAAGAAAAAGAAATAAAATGTAGGGAAGGGAAGAGGTAAAATTGTCATTATATTCAGAGGACATGATTCTGTATATAGAAAACCTGAAAGACTCCACACTAAAACTACTGGAATGAATTCAGCAAGTTAGCAGGATACAAGATTAACATACAGAAATTGGTTGCATTTGATTATACTAACAATGAAATATCAGGGAATGTAAAAAAATAATACCCTTCAAAATCACACCCCCAAAAGTAAAATACTTAAAGACTTACACACTGAGAACTATAAAATATTAATAAAGGAAGTTGAAGATGATTCAAAGAAATGGAAAGATATCCCACACTCTTGGATTGGAAGAATTAATATTGTTAAAATGGCCATAGTACGCAAAGCAATCTACCAATTTAATGCAATACCTATCAAAGTACCTATGACATTTTTCACAGAACTGGAACAAATAATCCTAAAATTTATATGGAACAATAAAAGACACAGAATTGCCAAAGCAATCATGAAGAAAAAGAACAAAGCAGGAGGCATAACCTTCCTGGACATCAGACAATACTACAAAGCTACAGTAAACAAAACAGTGTGATGTTGGCACAAAAACAGACATGTGGACCAATGGAACAGAATAGAAAGCCCAGAAATAAACTCACCCAGCTATGGTCAATTAATCTTCAACAAAGGAGGCAAGAATATACAACGGGAAAAAGACAGTTCCTTCAGCAAGTAGTGTTGGGAAAGCTGGACAGCCACATTTAAATTATGAAGTTAAAACACACCCTCTCAGCATACACAAAAATAAACTCAAAATGGCTTAAAGACTTAAACATAAGACACGACACCATAAAACTCCTAGAAGAGATCATAGGCAAAACATTCTCTGATATAAATCGTATCAATGATTTCTCAGGTCAGTCTCCCAAGGCAATAGAAATAAAAGCAAAATAAACAAATGGGACCTAATCAAACTTACAAGATTTTGCACAGCAAAGGAAACCATAAACAAAATGAAAAGACAACCTACAGAATGGGAGAAAATATTTGCAAACAATATGACCGACAAGGGCTTAATTTCCAAAATATACAAACAGCTCATACAACTCAACAACAAACAACCCAATCTAAAAACAGGCAGAAGACCTAAACAGACATTCCTCCAAAAAAGAAATACAAATGGCCAAGAGGCACATGAAAAGATGCTCAACATCACTAATTATTAGAGAAAAGCAAATCAAAACTACAATGAGGTACCACCTCACACTGGTCAGAATGGCCATCATTAAAAAGTCTACAAATAAATACTGGAGAGGATTTGGAGAAGAGGGAACCCTCCTACACTGTTCATGGGAAGGTAAGTTGGTATAGCCACTATGGAAACAGTATGGATGTTCCTTAAAAAACTAAAAATAGAATTACCATATGATCCAGCAATCTCACTCCTGGGCATATATCCAGACAAAAAGATACATGTGCCCCTATGTTCATAGCACTATTCACAATAACCAAGATATGGAAACAACCTAAATGTCCATTGACAGATGAATGGATAAAGAAGATGTGGTACATATATAGGATGGAATACTACTTAGCCATAAAAAGAATGAAATAATGCCATTTTCAGCAACATGGACGCAACTAGAGATTATCATACTAAGTGAAGTAAGTCAGAAAGAGAAAGACAAATACCATATATCACTTATATGTGGAATCTAATATGTGACACAAATGAACCTATCTACAAAAACAGAAAGAGACTCCCAGAGATAGAGAACTTGTGGTTGCCAAGGGGAGGGGTTTGGGGAAGGGATGGAGTAGGAAGTTGGAATTAGCTGATATAAGCTATTATATATGGAGTGGATAAACAACAGGGTCATAATATGTAGCACAGAGAGCTATATGGGAAAGAACATAAAAAAAGAATGTATATATATATATATATATATATATATATATATATGTATTACTGAATCACTTTGCTGTACAGGAGAAATTAACACAACATTGTAAATTATACTTCAATAAAAAATTTTTTTTAATTATATGAATGCCTCAACAGATGTAGAAAAAGCATTTGACAGCATTCAACATCCTTTCATGATAAAAACTCTCAACAATCTGGGTATAGAGGGAATATACCTCAACATAATAAAGGCCATATATGACAAGCTCACAGCTAATATCATACTCAATGGTGAAAATTGGAAAGCTTTTCCTCTCATATCAGAAGGAAGACAAGGATGCCCATTCTCACCATTTTTATTCATCATAGTACTGAAAGTCCTAGCCAGAGAGATTAGACAAGAAAATGAAATAAAAGGCACCTGAATCCGAAAGGAAGAAGTAACGCTATCTCTATTTGCAGATGACATAATATTATGTATATAGAAAGCCCTAAAAGCCTGACCAAAAAACCTGTTAGTACTAATCAATGAATTCAGTAAAGTTGCAGGATACCAAAGCAATATACAAAAATCTGTTTCAGTCCTATACATTAATAACAAACTGTCACAGAATTTAAGAACACATTCTATTTACAATTGTGTTAAAAAATACTTAGAAACAAATTTAGCCAAGGAGGTGAAAGACCTGTATACTGAAAGCTATAAGACACTGATGAAAAAATTGAAGAACACACAAATAAATGGAAAGATATTCCATGCTCATTGATTGGAAGAATTAAAATGTTAAAATGTCTATACTACTTAGAGCAATCTACAGATTCAATTCAATTCCTATCAAAATTCCAATGACTTTTTTCTTTTTTATATAACAAACAATCCTAAAACCACAAAAGACTTCAAAGAGCCAAAACAACCTTGAGTAAGAATAAAGCTGCAGGCATCACATTTCCTGATTTCAAACTATATTACAAAGCTATAGTAATTATAGTATGGAATGGGTATTAAAACACACACATAGATCAATGGAGAAGAATAGAAAGCCCAGAAATACACCCACTCATATATGGTCAATTAATTTATGACAAAGGAGCCAAGAATACACAATGGGGAAAGGGCAATAAATGGTGTTTGTAAAACTGACCCTTATCTTACACAATACACAAAATCTAACTCAAAATGAAATGCAAGGCCTGAAATCATAAAACTACTAGAGGAGAAGATAGGAAGTGAGCTCTTTGGCATTGGCCTTGGCAAAGATTTTTTTGGATTTGACACCAAAAGCAATGGTAACAAAAGCAAAAATAAACTAGTGTGAAGACATCAAAATAAAAAGCTTCTGCTCAGCTCAGGAAGTCAACAAAATGAAAAGACAATGTTCTGAGTGGGAGAAAATATTGGGATTAACGTATACACACTACTATATATACAATAGGTAACTAATAAGAACCTACTGTATAGCACAGGGAACTCTACTCAATACTCTGTAATGATTTATATGGGAGTAGAATCTTAAAAAGAGTGGATATATGTATATGTACAACTGATTCACTTTGTTGTACACCTGAAACTAACACAACATTGTAAATCATTATACTCCAATAAAAATTAAACAAAAGAAAAAACAGGAATAACAAGCGTTGGAGAAATAACAAGATGTGGAGAAAAGGGAACCCTTTTGCACTTTTGGTGGGAATGTAAATTGCTACAGCCACTACTGAAAACAGTATAGAGATTCTTCAAAAATTAAAAATAGAACAATCATATAATCTAGTAATTCCACTTCTGTTTTTTTTATTCTTTTTCACTTTTTTTTTTGGGAGGCAGAGGGCACACAGGGTGGGAAGTAGCCCAATGCCTCCTTGTGAGGCCCAGGACAATGTTAGTCAGTCAGGGACACCGCAGCGGCCAGGTCTAAACCCAACATCACAGAGGTGGGAGAGGAGGTCAACACTTCCACACCATGGTCACTAAGTCTTTCCCACAAAGATCTCTGGCCCCGCTGTAACATCCAGAGGAAATGAAAACACTAAGTCAAAAAGATAGCTGTACTCCCACATTCATTGCAGCATTATTTACAGTAGCCAGACATAGAAACAACCTAGGTGTCCATCAGCAGATCAATGGATAAAGAAAATGTGTCATGGGGTGTGTGTGTGTGTGTGTGTGTGTGTGTGTGTGTGTGTGTGTGTAATGTAATATTATTTAGCCATAAAAAGGAGGAACTCCTGCCGTTTGTGACAACATGTACAGACCTTGAGGGCATTATACCAAGTTAAATAAGTCAAGCAGAGAAAGACAAATATCATATGATATCACTTATATGTGGAATCTAAAAAATGGTACAAATGAGCTTATTTACAAAACAAATAGAATCAAAGATGTAAAAAACAAACTTATAGTTACCAGGGGGGAAAGGGGCAGGGAGGGATAAACTGGGATACTGGGATTGACATATTCACACTACTATATATAAAATAGATAAACAACTGTATAGCCTACTGTATAGCACAGGGAACTCTACTCAATACTCTGTAATGACCTAAGTGGGAAAAGAATCTAAGAAAGAGTGGATATGTGTACCTGTATAACTGATTCACTTTGCTGTACAGCAGAAACTAACACAACATTGTAAATCAACTATACTCCAATAAAAATTAAAGCAAAAAGAATCTATGTCATTTAAAAGGGAAAATTATGGAGGTTATACAATCTACCCAATGTCTTCAGTACCTTAGGGACAAGTCCACTTATCTTGGTAGTATAGAGACATTTTGAGCCTTAGAACATTGCCTGGCATTTTGTATGAGTCAAAACATGTTTGCTCAACATAAAAACAAAAAATAACTTTTAGTTTCAGCAGTCTAGCATATTTTTATTATTCTAACTGAATGTCTCCCAGGATATTTGTTAAGAAACAACATTTATATGTTACATATAAACATCACTAGAGTCTTGAAAAGCAACTTGATTGGAAACGCTTCTATAGATAATCTGTGGGCCAAAAGAAGACAGGAAATTATAAATTTTTAAATGTCATTAAATAGATATTTTAAAAAACAAGAATAAATATCACAAATAGCATCTCCTTACACAATTAACTGAATATGTGATGTGTAGCCATTACAAATCCTGCTTTGAGAGGTAACTCTAATAGGTACAAATTAAAAGGCAGGCTCTCTCACGATAATTCTCATATTGATGATTCACACTCCTCCATCCCTTTGAAGAACCAATTTTCCTCTCCATTGACCTTTCTCCTCAAGGACATCTAAAGGGGTTTGTTGCATGATGCTTTTTCTCTAGTACAGTGATTGGTCTTAAAGTAGATTCATGACCCACTGGGTCAGTAATATACATCATATCCTGGCCTCTATGATTGCTCTAGGACAGTGTTTGCCAAACTTTCCTGATGCTAAGAAATTGCGTGCTAAAGATACTGCTTTCCAGGCCTTTCTCCTGGTGATTCAGATCTAGTTATTCTGGGATGGGGACTGAGAATTGGTATTTTAACAAGTCTTCTGATTAGGAAGTTTTGAAATGTTTTACTCTAAAGCAATGCTTATCAAACATTGCCCTGGGGGATTAAAACTCCAAATATTGAGATCCCACTTCATAACAATTAAATCAGAATCTCTGGAGGTAGGAAAGAGGCATCAATGTTATTTTTGAAATTCTCAGGATTATCAGCATTAGACTCATTTGAGAGCTCATTAGAAATGTAGACTCTTAGACTCTACTCCAGACTTACCTATTGTTTATAATCAGAATTTTCATTTTAGCAAAATTCTCAGGTGGTTGTTAGGCACATTAAAGTTTAAGAAGCACTACTGGGTAGCGTTCTGATCAAAGTGAGGCAAGGGCTTTTCTAAATTGAGCTGGGCAAGTGCTTCCTCTTTAGTGAAGGTGGAAGAACATGAGGCCAGCAACAGTCATTTCTACCCTCCCCATGACTGAATCATGTGAGTTGGTGAGTTAAGTCTTTTTCTTGCAAGCAAAAAAGTTCTAATTCAGTAAGCTTCTTCTAAAACCACTTTCATTCAATTAAAAAATATTAATCTTTCATAGTGAACTGCTGAGGCCCCTTCTATTTTAAGATTTGTTGTTTTAAGTTTTTAAAATTCCCTATTTGTTTAAAGTTTAATTGACTTCCTTGCCCTTGCATTTTTTTTCAATTTCCTATCTTTGCAAAATGAACATGTAACTGTGTGACCTTTTCCTATATTATCAGGATGTTAAAAGTATATTTTTCCTGGGCTTGCTTTAATACTTACTCATTGAGAGATTACTTCTCTCTCTACCACTCTCATACCCCAGTACAATGAGAGGTGGGGATAATGATTATTAGAGTATTATTTTGTTCTGTGGCATAAATGGATTTGTAAGTATATAAAGAGATTGAATATTTTAAAAAATTGAGGGGAAATTAGAAACTCTAATTGTTACAAAAGCAAAATCACAGATGATGAAGTAATTTAAGTGTGTGTTTCCATTATTGTAACATAAAATGAATCCTTGAGATAGTGACTTGGTATCATTGGTAAGCTATTACAAGTGATTTAATTCAAGTAATAGAAATGTTATTTGAAGGAAAGAGGTGCTGCATTTCTTTGTTGGGTGGCTTCTATGAGCCAAATGTATGCTAGGACCTAGAAGAAGTTATGACAAAGTGGTCAACAAGCCATCTGGCCTCTGGGCCAGCAACCACAATGTTGCCCATAAGCCTGACTAAAGATTGCACTCTACCAGACTGCTGAAGAAAAGAAAATCTCTTGAGATCTTACTGAGAAGTGGGATAGTGAAGCAGTGTAGTTTTCACATTTTTTCCTTGTTCTACATTCCCTGATGGCCTCTCAGTTCTAGAGGCAGCAACATAAGCACAGACTACTGGCCTGTCCCAATGACCTTCACAAAGCCCCAGACAACCATTTTTTGGGGGTAGATTTCCCACCCAACTTCTCACACATCATGAGGGAGGACTTATTAGATTCACAATAACAATTTGTCAAAATACTATGCAAAGCAATCTACAGGTTCAATGCAATCCCTGTTAAAATCCCAGTGGCAGTTTTATAGAAACAGAAGAAAATAATAAAATTAAAAAAAAAGTTCTTCCTTCAGAAATAACTTACTGTCTTGATCTTTCAAATATTTTTTGTATTTTTTGTCTAAAGGACCCAAGACTTGTGTGAATTAAGGTAGGTCACATCTGGTCATCACATAAGGTCCTTTGAGGCATTTTTCTACAGAAATACAGAGAAGTGTTTTTGCTTTCCTTGGAGAGATAAAAAGAATGAAAGTGATATCAGCCTTCATACAAGTGGTTCTGCTTATATAAGCCCAAGAGCCAATGCTCAAACTTGGCAGACAGTAATATCCCATCATATAATTTTTTTGCTTTGTTTATTGTTTCTTTCCTTTATTTTTTAGATTATTTCTTAACTTTAAATAACTTTGTAAAATTGCTTACTTTAAATCAGTTAAATCCCCACCATAACAAATTCTAGTCTCCTACTTCATCTTCAAGTAATTGACTCTTCTAAATAATTATAAATATGCTCTGTTAATAGCCACTTTTAATCAGGAATTCTGTCCTTCAGTGAAATGTTACCAACATTTTACCATATTTTGAAATATCATGGGGAGTAATGTCAGTAAGATGATAGAGTAGGAAGGACCAGACCCCCCTTTCCCCTGACAATCGCACTGATTTAGCAACAATTCAAAAACAAATTCCTTTCCTGATAAATCGGAAAATAATTGAAAGGCTCCAAACCCTGGGAGAATGCAAAACTAGACTCACTGAAGCTGGTAAGGGGATTTGGAACAGCTTCTTGCCAGCGACCCTTCCCCTGGTACAGTGCCATATAATCAAGGAGAGACCCCCTAGCTCCCAACCACACCTAGGGGAGGGAGGGATTGGCTCAAATGTTTAGTTACCTAAACATATCTGAGGGGGCTCTTCAGAGGTCTGGCTTCTGAGTTGCCAGTTTTGGAGTTCTGACAGATCCAGCACATCCTAGCTGCCCAGGGGAAAGGCAGAAGCTTAGGATGGAAGATGCCATTGATCCTGTCCCCTGGCTCATCACACAATGAGTGGACAATACAACAGTTGCCTACTTCTCCATGGTGAGGGAAAGA
>NW_006780801.1:353453-373369 GCF_000442215.2 Lipotes vexillifer | reverse complement strand
AAGAGTAGAGGCCCTCAGAATCTCAGGCTACAATGATTGGTAAGGATCTTCCCCTGTATAAGGCTGGTCCATAAAGACATAGAGTGGCTGAATGGATTAAAGAAATCAATCAAACAAACAAAAAAAAGACCCAACTATATGCCCTCTGCAAGAAATTTACCTTAGATTTAAGAACACACATAGGCTGAAAGTGAAGAGATAGAAAAAGATATCCCTTGCAAATGGTAACCAAAAGAAAGCAGTGGTGACTATACTTATATCATATACAATAGACTTTAGAGTTCAAAACTGAAACAGGAGAAAAAGAAGGACATTATGTAAAAATAAAGGAGTTAATTCTCCAGGAAGATGTAACAATTATAATTATATATGAACCCAATGTAATAAGCACCTAAATATATAAGGCAGGCAAAAACAGATATGAAGGAAGACATATATAGCAATAAAATAATAATAGGAGACTTCAGTACTCCTTTCAATAACAAAAAGAACATCCAGACAGAATATCAATAAAGAAACAAAGGACTTCAATAACACTACAGACCAGTGGAACTATAAGATACATACAGAACATTCCACTCAACAGCAGCAGAATACACACCTCTACTTAAGCACGCACATCTCTCTCTAGAACAGATCAGAAGTTAGATCACAAAACAAGTTTTAAAAATTTAAGAAAATTGAAATTATACCAGTTATTTTTTCTGACCACAGTGGAATGAAACTTAGAAATCAAAGAAGTCAAAATGGAAAATTCACAAATGCATGGAAATTAAGCAGTATGCTCTTAAACAACCACTGGGTTAAAGAAGAAATTTAAAAACTAGAAAATACCTTGAGACACACAAAAACAACAACAAAAAGATATACCAAAACTTATGGTATGCAGCAAAATCAGTACTAATAAATTTCATAGTGGTAAACATCTACACTAAAAAAGAAGAAAGATCTTAAATCAACAGCATAAAATTATAACAGGAACTAGAGAAAAAGAACAAACTAAATGCCAAATTAGCAGAAGGGAGGAAATAAAGATTAGAGCAGAAATAAATAAAAATAAACTAAAAAAAGAAAAAAACTGAGTTGTTGTTTTTTTTGGAAAAAAAACCCCCAAAACACATAAACTGGCCAACCATTAGATAGACTAACATGAAGAGAGAAGACTTAATAAATCAGAAGTAAAAGGAGACTAATACTACAAAAATAAGAGTCATAAGAGACTGCTATGAACAATTATATGCCAAAAAACTGAATAACCTAGGTGAAATGGATACATTCCTAGAAACATAAAACCTACTAAATCTAAATTGGGAAGAAATAGAAAGTCTGAAAAAACCCATAACTAGTATGGAGATTAAATAAGTTACCAAAACTACTCAAAGTAAAGCTGAGACCTGGATGGTTTCATTGGTGAATTCTATCAAATATTTAAAGAATAATGAACACCAATCCTTCTGAAACTCTTCTGAAGAAATTAAAGAGGAGAGAACACTTCCAAACTTACTTTATGAGGCAAACATTATCCTGATACTGAAGCTAGACAAAACACCACAAGAAAAGAAAACTACAGACCATATCCCTGATGAATACAGATGCAAAAATCTTCAAAAAATATCAGGAACCAGAATCCAACAGCATAGTAAAAGGATCATACACCATAACCAAGTGGGACTTATTGCTGGGAGGCAAGAACAGCTAAATATATGAATATCTAGTAATATGATATACTATATTAATAGAATAAAGGAAGAGAATCACATGATTATCACAATAAATGTCAAAAAAACCCTATTTGACAAAATTCAACACCCTTTCATGATAAAAACTCAACAACCAGGAATAGAAGGCTATTTCCCCAATCTAATAAAGACTATATTTGAAGAACCTACAGATAACATCATACTCAACAGAAAATAACTGAAAGCTTTTCCTCTAAGACCAGGAAAAAGGCAAGGATGTACACCATCACCACTTCTATTTAATGTAGTACTGGAAGCCCTCATCAGAGCAATTAAGCAAGATAAAGAAATAAAAGAGGGCTTCCCTGGTGGCACAGTGGTTGAGAGTCCGCCTGCCGATGTGGGGGAGAGGGGTTCATGCCCCGGTCCGGGAAGATCCCACATGCTGTGGAGTGGCTGGGCCTGTGAGCCATGGCTGCTGAGCCTGCATGTCTGGAGCCTGTGCTCCGCAATGGGGGAGGCCACAACAGTGAGAGGCCCACGTAACGCAAAAAAAAAAAAAAAAAAAAAAAAAAAAGGCATTCAAATTAGAAAGGTAGTAGTAAATTTTTAGATGTCACTGTTTTTAGATGATATGATCTTATATATAGGAAACCGTAAAGACTCCATAAAAACTGCTAGAACTAATAAGTAAATTCAGTGCAGTTTCAGGATAAAAAATCAACATACAAAAATCAGTTGCTTTTCTATACACTAAAGATAAACTATACAGAAAGAAAGTAGGAAAACAATTTTATTTACAACAGCACCAAAATGAATAAAATACTTAGGAATAAACTTAACTAAGGAGGTGAAAGACTTGAATACTGAAAACTACAAAATATTGGTAAAAGAAATTAACTAGACACAAACAAATGGAAAGATGTCTCATGTTCATGGATTGGAAGACCTGATATTCTTAAGATGTCCATACTATCCAAAGCAATCTACAGATTCAATGCAATCCCTATCAAAATCCCAGTGGTAGTTTTATAGAAATAGAAAAAATATTAAAATTAAAAAAAAGAAGTTACAATTACCAGAATAGTATGGTACCTGCACACAAACTTATAGACCAATAGAACAGACTAGAGAACCCAGAAATAAACCCATGCATCCCATGCATAAAAAGCCAAATGATATTTCACAAAAACACACAATGGGGAAAGGACAGTCTTCAGCAAATGGCACTGGGAAAACTGAATAACCACATGCAAAAAAAAAAGAAAGAAAAAACAGAAAGAAATTGGACGCTTATCTTACACCTTACACAAAAATCAAATCAAAGTGGGATTAAAGACTTAGAATATAAAACCTAGAACTTCAACCTTCATAGAAGAAAACATAGGGAAAAACTTTCATGATATAAGTCTTGGCAGATTTGATGGATATGACACCAAAAGCACAGGCAATAAAAATAAAAATAAACAAGTGGAACTACATCAAACTAAAGAGCTTCTGCACAGCGAAGGAAATAAGCAACAAAGCAAAAAGGCAGCCCACAGAATGGGAGAAATTATTTACAAACCATGTATATGATGAGGGGGTAATATCCAAAATATATAAGGAATTCCTATAACTTAATAGTTAAAAAAAAAACAAACCCTGATAACCCAATAGGCTAAGGACATATATAAATTTTCTGCAAAGAAAACTAAAAAATGGCCTACCTATATTAAAAAAATGCTCAATGTCACTAATAATCAGGGAAATGTAAATCACGACCATAATGAGCTGTCACCTCACACCTGTCAGTATGATTATTATCAAAAAGCAAAAGACAAAAGAAAAACTGAAACCAAACTTAGCAGAAGGAAGGAAATAATAAAGATTAGAGCAGAAATAAATGAGAGATTAGGAAAACAATAGAAAAGATTAAACTGTTTGTTCTCTGAAAAGATAAAATTGAAAAATCATTAGCTAGACTAACCAGGGAGAAAAGAGGGAGGACACAAATGAACAAACCAATAAATGAAACAAGAGACAAGTGATACCACAGAAATACAAAGGATCATAAGAGGCTACTCTGAACAACTGTATGCCAACAAACTGGACAACCTAGAAAATGCAAAATTTCTTAGAAACATATAAACTACCAAGACTAAATCAGGAATAAATAGAAAATCTGAATAGACCAATGACTAGAAAAGAGATTGAATCAGTAATCAAAAATTTCCCAACACAGAGAAGCCCAGAATCAAATGGCTTCATTGGTGAATTTTACCAAACATTTAAAGGGGAATTAATGCCAATCTTTCTCAAATATATAGAGAATTCATACAACTTAATAGCAAAAACCCAAATATCCAGGTAAAGATGGCAGGACAGGAATAAAGATGCAGATGTGGAGAATGAACTTGAAGACAATGGTGGGGGGAGGGAGGGGAAGCTGGGACAAAGTGAGACAGTAGCACTGACATATATACACTACCAAAGGTAAAACTGATAGCTAGTGGGAAGCAGCCACATAGCACAGGGAGATCAGCTAGGTGCTTTGTGACCACCTAGAGGGGTGGGATAGGAAGGGTGAAAGAGACTCAAGAAGGAGAGGGTATAAGGATATATGTATGTGTGTAGCTAATTCACTTTATTATACAGCAGAAAGTAACACAGCATTGTAAGGCAATTATATTCCAATAAAGATGTGAAAAAAATGGATAAAGGACCTGAATAGACATTTTTCCAAAAAGGAGGTATACAAATGACCAATAGGTACTTGAAAGATGCTCAACATCACTAGTCATTAGAGAAATGCAAATAGAAACCAAAACAAGATATCACTTCACACCTGTTACAAAAGCCATAATCAAAAAGATAAAAGATAGCAAATGCTGGTGAGGTTGTGGAGAAAAGGAAACCTTTTGCATTGTTGGTGAAATTATAAACTGGTACAGCCACTGGAAAACAGTATGGAGCCTCCTCAAAAAATTAAAAATAAAACTACCATATGACTCAGTATTTCTACTCCTGGGTACATATCAGAAGAAATGAAAATACTAATTTAAAAACATACAGGCACCCCTATGTTCATTGCAGCATAATTTACATTAGCCAATATATGGAAGCAATCTGTGCCCACCAACAGATGAATGAAAAAAGATACACACACACACACACACACACACACACACACACACACACGAATATTATTTAGCCTTAAAAATGAGGAAATCCTGCCATTTGTGACAATATAGATGGACCTTGAGAGCATTATACTAAGTGAAACAAGTCAGACAGAGAAAGACACATACAGTATGATCTCAGTTATATGTGGAATCTTAAAAAAAGAAGACCAGACTTGTGGTTACCAGAGGATGGGGATGGGAGTGGAAGAAGGTAATCAAAAGTTACAACCTTCCAGTTTTAAATTATATAAGTACTAGGTATGTAATGTACAACATGATGACTATAGTTCACACTGCTGTATGATACATATGAAAGTTGTTAAGAGAGTAAATCTGAAGAGTTCTCATCACAAGGAGACATTCTTTTTCTTTTTATTGTATCTATATGACAGAATGGATATTAATTAAACTTATAGTTATCCTTTCACAATGTATACAACTCAAATAATTATGATGTACCTTTTAAAGTTATACAGTGATGTATGTAAATTATACGTCAATAAAAGTGGAAAAATCCCCAAAGACAACAAATATTTAAGGATGTGCAGAAATTGGAACCCTGGTACACTCTTGGTGGGAATGCAAAATGGTGTAGCCACTATGGAAAACAGTATGGAGGCTTCTCAAGAAATTACAAATAGAACTACCATATGATCTAGCAATCCCACTCTAGGGCATACATCCAGACAAAATTCTAATCCAAAAAGATACATGCACCCCTATATTCGTAGCAGCACTATTTACAATAACCAAGATAAGGAAACAACCTAAATGTCCATCGACAGATGAATGGATAAAGAAGACATAGCACATATACAATGGAATACTACTTAGCCATAAAAAAGAATGAAATAATGCCATTTTCAGCAACATGGATGCAACTAGAGATTATCATACTAAGTCAGAAAGAGAAAGACAAATACCATATATCACTTATATGTGGAATCTAATGTATGACACAAACAGACCTATCTACAAAACAGAAAGAGACTCAGAGAGATAGAGAACAAACTTGTGGTTGCCAAGGGGAGGCGTTTGGGGGAAGGGTGGAGTGGGAAGTTGGAATTAGCTGACGTAAGCTATTATATATGGAATGGATAAACAACAAGGTCATAATATATAGCACAGAGAGTTATATTCACTATCCTAAGATAAACTATAATGGGAAAGAGCATTAATAATAATAATTATAATTATTATTATATATATATATATTACTGAATCACTTTGCAGTACAGGATAAATTAACACAACATTGTAAATTAACTATACTTCAATAAACATTTTTTAAAAATTATATGAATGCCTCAACAGATGTAGAAAAAGCATTTGACGGCATTTAACATCCTTTCATGATAAAAAATCTCAACAATCTGGGTATAGAGGGAATATACCTCAACATAATTGAAATTGGAATCAGGAACTCAAAGAAATATCTATACTCACATGTTCACTGCAATGCAGTTTACAATAGCCAATACATGGAAACAACCTAAATGTCCATTGAAGGATGAATGGATAAAGAAACTGTCACCTATACGGTTGACCAGGGATGAACTGCACGGGTCTACTTATACAAGAATTTTTTTTTCAATAGATACCTACTGCAGTACTAAATGATTGGTGGTTGGTTGAACCCTCAGCTGCAGAACTGCACTGCTGAAACAGAAAGCTAACTGTAAAGCTATACTCAGATTTTCAACTGCATATGTGGTCAGTGCCCCTAACCCCCTAATTTGCTCAAGGGTCAACTGTACAAACAATGAAATAATATTCAGCCTTTAAAAAAAAAGGAAATTCTGCAAAATTCAACTCCATGTGTGAAACCTGAAGGCATTATGCTAAGAGAAATAAGCCAATCGCAGAAACACAAATACTATGAGATTCCACTTTTATGAGGTATCTAAAAGAGTCAAATTTATAGAATCAAAGAGTGGGATGGCGGTTGCCAGTGACTGGGGATTGAGGAGAAACAAGGAGTTACTAATCAAGGTGCGTGAAGTTTCAGTTAAGCAAGATGAACAAGCTCTAGGGATCTGCTATAAAACATTGTACCTATAGTCTGCAATAACATATTGTACATTTAAATATTTTTGAGAGGGTAGATTTCATGTTATATTCTTCCAAAATAATATAGGACAATCCCTGTTTCTTCTTTTGGTATCCATAAAGTAAAGATGCCATTTCCTTACTTCTTTACCTAAAAAAAGAGAGGAGCACTTGGATCTCTCTTGATACCTGTCAGGAGTCCCTCAAAAGATGGGTAACGGGGCTTCCCTGGTGGCGCAGTGGTTGAGAGTCTGCCTGCCGATGCAGGGTACGTGGGTTCGTGCCCCGGTCCGGGAGGATCCCACATGCCGCGGAGCGGCTGGGCCCGTGAGCCATGGCCGCTGAGCCTGCGTGTCCGGAGCCTGTGCTCCACAACAGGAGAGGCCACAGCAGTGAGAGGCCCGTGTACCACAAAAAAAAAAAAAAAAAAAAAAGATGGGTAAGATACATTTAAAGGCTGAACGATATAGTTTACACTATGCAAAGGCCTCAATTCATTCTATACTCCTTGGCTTAAAATCCAAATTGTTAATTCTGATTAAGATTGTCCCCAGAATTAAATCAAATCATTAATTTAAGAGGAAAATACAAAAAAAAAAGAGTCAGAAATAGTTTGCCATCTTTTTTTTATTACTCAAAAATATAGTTAAATCACTGAAGCTCCAAGAAATCCTAACTTTTAAAATATATGATCTTATCATAAGAGCAATGGAGAATTAACTTTGCCTGGTTTAACTTCTGATGTTAATAAATGTGTTTTGAGATTTTTGAAGTTTTGCTGCAAGACATTTTCCAATCCCTTGACAACTTTATAGTCTTCCTGTTTGAGACAAATAACATAATATTTTAAAGTTTATGGTTCCCAATAATGACAGTGAAGAATATAATTTCATATAAAAAGTATCCATTGTCCACAGTGCCCAACACATTGTTATACATACATGGGGCTATTTTTTTTTTTTTTTTTTTTTTGGTTTCATTGATTTCTTTAGTAGTAGCACCTTTGAATAGCAGATGATCAAGAGGGAGACTGCCCCCCTGCCCCCCCCACAAAAAAAATCAAAGGTAAACCAGATTTACTATTAGCACTAAAGTATTCTCACATGCTTTTTTACTTTCAAAGATCTAGGACTTGACTGTGTTACTGTCTTTGAAGTCCTAGACAGAAACATAACAGGTAAATTGCATATTTAGAATCATGGAATATCAGATATAGAATTGAACTCAGAAGTCACATAGGTTAAAAATTATATAGACAAACTGGAATCTAGCAAAGGGAGCAGATGGCCTCAGGTCATAAAAGTACATTCTTGACAGAAGGAGGAATAGATTTAAGGACTTCTGACTTCCAGGTCAGTGCCTTCACCTGAATATCACTTGTGTCAATATTTCCCAAGGTGACCCTCAGTTTCAGTTATTCACTAGAAAGACCTGCACAACTCAGAAATTCAGTTACCACTATTACAGTGAAAGGATTAGAGATTAAAATCAGCAAAGGAAAAAGGTAAATAGGGCATAGTCCAGAAGAGAGCAGCCATAAGCTTCCAGTTGTCCTCTCCCAGTGGAGTCGTACGGACAGTGCTTAATTTTCCCAACAAGGACATGTGACAACACGCATGAAGTACTGCCAACAGGGGAAGCTCACCTGAGCTGTGGTGTACAGAGATTTTTCACATGGGTGGGAAGGGTCAGTCACGTAGGCATGGAGCACCAGCATGCCTCATCTGAATTACATAATCTCTAACCCCTCCAGAGATCAAACTAATACATCCTGGCCCAAGGCCCCCATCATAAAGCACATTGTTAATATAAACTCTCCAGCATGGCACATGGCTCCACTGTACAAAGATACTCTTATCATGCAGGATATTCCAAGGGTTGAGATAATCTCCCAGAACCTGGTCAAGAGCCAATCCTTTCTTTAGAATGTATGAGGTTTGAGCTGCCTAATTCCATTGAGTGAACCCTCTACTGCACAGTGAGCACCCAAACCCTGCTGGGTTAACTCTTTCCTGCATACCTCCTAGCATAATTTTTGGTATTAAGAGACAGCACTCACAAGGGGCCAGGAACCCTTGGTTTTCATGGTATGCTTTAGCAGAGATTTAATTTTTTTAAGATTCTCACCCAATCATCTAAAAAGATTATGAGGCAATTACAGGGAGAAATGGTCTTCTACTATTAAGAGTTTTGATCCTTGTAGGCCTAAATGGATACTAGTTCTTAGGACTTAACTACCTCTGGTATCCAGAGCATCTTGGCATTAGGCAAGGAAAGATAGAAATGTTAAAGTGTTGACAGGTTGGAAGTAGGACTCAGGAAGGTCATCATCCACAGTTTTTAAACACAGAAAAAGAGCAGAAGTAGGATCTCTGGAATCTCACCAAGCACAATGTACTTGTTTTAAATTGTGCCTTTAAAAGTTGTACTCTCCAGTCTTCACTTCTTAGAATATCTCCAGTGGTATGCTAGTAAATTTAATAAGCAGCTCTCCAGGGGAGAGAAAGCTCTGATTTGAGGTATTTGCTGATTTCTGAGGTGCAGATATTCCCACCATGGCTGATTTCAAGCAACTAACATAAGGTCACTGAATGTGGAATTGAAAAGAAATGTGTATCATAGGTTCTTGCAAACCCATAGGAATCTCCTCCAGCATACCCCTGGATATTATCGAGTAAGTCAGGCATAGCTGTGTCTACAGTTCTGGTGTTTAATTATCCGATGTAGACTAAATATTTCCTATAGCAAGTCTAGCTACTTCTTGACCTGCATTTATGACAAAAAAATGTATCCTCAACTATCATTAAGGTTCTTATTATATTTTGGACTTTTATTCTCACCTGCACAATAAAATGTGCTTTGGCTCAGATATGTTCCAATTGTTCTTCCTTTAAAATTTAATTTTCTTTTTATTAATGCTATATTTTAAAAGGACAAGTAGATTTAAAAAATTATAAAAAACAATCCAAGTTGAAATTTGACCTTTGGAATTTGGTTTATCTGTGGGTCATTGTTGTCATCATGTCTAAAAGTAGTTAGAATAAATGTCACAGGCAAAGAAAAAGTTTGCTTCCAAAGACATTAAAGGATGAGAGTAATAGAAATACAATTTTAGAGCAGTATATTCAAAAGACCATTTGTACTATCAAATTAGTTAAGTAAATGCAGCTAATCTCTGAGGGAATCTTTGTATCCAATATAGAAATTTAATTCCCTAGAAAAGAAGGCAACTAAACATAAAAGGACAAATGTGAAACCCAGAAAACTATAAAAAAGAAGA
Source organism: Lipotes vexillifer (assembly GCF_000442215.2). Classification (NCBI taxonomy): domain Eukaryota; kingdom Metazoa; phylum Chordata; class Mammalia; order Artiodactyla; family Lipotidae; genus Lipotes; species Lipotes vexillifer. The sequence goes on along the minus strand of NW_006780801.1, from coordinate 363,197 downwards.
GCTATTTGGGACCAAGGCTAGGACTCATTACCTTTTCATTTGCTGATATCTCTAATGAGTTTTCCAATTCTTTAATAAGGGAAGATTGGTGATTAAACAAAGGCTTCACATAATTGCAAACATTATAATCAGTTTTATATCTACCAAATAGTACAATACATTCATAAGTACTATAACTATTATACTCGCTTTTTTTCTTATTTAGTTCCTTTCTTTCTACTTTTATAATAAAAGAACTCCATCCAGGTGTTAATTTGAAATCACCTAAAGTGAAAATAGCAACTGCTGTTTGGGTGCCAATAAAAGACTCTCCAAGACACTGTAGGCATACTTCGGAGATATTGAGTGTTCCATTCCAGGCCACAAGAATAAAGCAACTACCACAATAAATCGAGTCACATATATTTTTTAGTTTCCCAGTGTGTGTAAAGGTTATGTTTATACTATACTGTAGTCTCTTAAGTATGCAATAGCATTATGTCTATAAACAATGTATGCAGCTTAGTTAAAAAATACTTTATTGTTAAAAAATACTAACCATCTGAGCCTTCGACAAGTCCTAATCTTTTTGCTGGTGGAGGGTCTTGCATTGATGTTGATGGCTGCTGACTGACCAGGGTGGTGTTAGCTGAAGGTTAGGCTGCCTGTGGCAGTTTCTTAAAATAAGACAACAATGAAGTTTACCTCATCAACTGACTCTTCCTTTCATGAACGATTCCTCTGTAGCATGTGATGCTGTTTGATAGTGTTTTACCCACAGTAGAATTTCTTTCAAAATTGGAGTCAATTTTCTGAAATCCTGCCGCTCCCTTATCAACTAAGTTTATGTAATATTCTAAATCCTTTGTTGTCATTTCAGCAATCTTCACAGCGTTTCAGTAGATTTGATCTCAAGAAACCACTTTCTTTGACCATTCGTAAGAAGAAACTCATCATCTGTTTAAGTTTTATCATGAGATTGCAGCAATTCAGTCACATCTTCAGACTCCACTTCTAATTCTAGTTCTCATGCTATTTCCACCACATCTAGTTACTTCCTCTGCTGAAGTCTTGAACCTCTCAAAGTCATCCATGAGGGTTGGAATCAACTTCTTCCAAATTCCTGTTGATCTTTTGACCTATTTCCATGAATTACAAATGTTTTTAATGGCATATAGAATGGTAAATCTTTTCCAGAAGGCTTCAATTTACTTTGCCCAGATCCATCAGAGGAATGACCGTCTATGGCAGCTATAGCCTTACAAAAGTATTTCTTAAATAATAGGACTTGAAAGTTGAAATCACTCCTTGATCCATGGGCTGAAGGAGGATATTGTGTTAGCAGGCATGAAAAAAACATGAATCTCATTGTACATCTATCCCCATCAGAGCTTTTGGGTGACAAGGTGAATTGTCAATGATTGGTAATACTTTGAAGGGAATCATTTTTTCTGAGCAGTAAGTCTCAACAGCGGGCTTAAAATATTCAGTAAACCATGTTGTAGACAGAAGTGCTGTCCTCCAGGCTTTGTTTTTCCATTTACAGAACACAAGCAGAGTTGATTTAACATAATTCTAAAAGGCCCTAGATTTTTGGAATGGTAAACACTCATTGGTCTCAACTTAAAGTCACCAGCTGCATTAGTTCCTAACAAGAGAGTCAGTAGATCCTCTGAAGATTTGAAGCCAGGCACTAACTTCTCTCTAGCTACGAAAGTCCTAGATGACACCTTCTTCCAGTATAAGGCTGTCCTGTCTACACTGAAAACCTATTGTTTAGCATAGCCACCTTCATTAATGATCTTAGCTAGATTTTCTGTATAACTTGTTGCAGCTTCTATTAGCAGCACTTGCTGCTCCACCTTGCACTTTTATGTTATAGAGACAGCTTCTTTCCTTAAACCTCATGAAACAACCTCTGCTAGCTTCCTACTTTTCTTCTGCAGCTTCCTCATCTCTTTCAGCCTTCACAGAACTGAAGAGAGTTAGGGCCTTGCTCTGGATTAGGCTTAGGTTTAAGGGAATGCTGTGGCTGGTTTGATCTTGTATCCAGATCACTAAAACTTTCTCCTTATCAGCAATAAGACTGTTTTGCTTCCACAATGTTCCTGTGTTCACGGGAGTAGCACTTGTAATTTCCTTCAAGAAGTTTCTCTTTGCATTCAAAATTTGGCTGTTTGCTGCAAAAGGCCTAGTTTTTGGTCTGTCTCAACTTTCAACATGTCTTCCTCACTAAGCTTAATCGTTTCTAGCTTTTCATTTAAAGAGAGAGAATTGCATCTCTTCCTTTCACGTAAACACTTAAGGCCACTGTAGGCGTATTAATTGGCTTAACTTCAATATTGTGGTGCCTCAGGGAATAGGGAGGCCCAAAGAGTGGGAGGGAGGTGGGGGGAATGGCTGGGTGGTGGAACAGTCAGAACACACACAACATTTATCAATTAAGTTTGCCATCTTGAGGGTGGTTCATGGCACACCTTAACAATTACAATAGTAACATCAAAGATCACTGATCATAGATTGCCAAAAATATGTAATAATATAGAAAAAGTTTAAAATATTGTGTTACCAAAATGTGACACACTTAATATTAAACTACATATTTAACAGCTCACAAGCAATGAACATTTCTGCAGTTAAGAATAATGGTGGTTAAATGAGACTGTAACTTAATACTTTATGTGATATGTGATTAAATTTTATTCATGTTGTGCTAAGTGAGATATTTTCAAATAATTCTGTGCTTTAAAGTCCAAAATAAAAAGTGCCAATCCACCATTCTCCTGAATATTCTGGAAATTTTTAATATAAAATATTATTGTTATCTCTATAGTCCATTTAAAGTAGAGGTCTCCTAGTTATGAAGAATTTCACAAATGTATTAAGCAACAAAATTTGTTTCATCTATTTTTTCCACACTCAAGAAGAGAAGCTATACACCATGATTTCTTTTGTGTGATTATACTACACAGATATTATCAAATATTTTCTGATGAAACACTATTTTAAATAACAGGTTATAAAGTACATACAATATTACTTGTGTCAGGTGATGTACAATTTTAATATACTCTATATACTTAGGTCATTAAGTCAACATAAAATAACTTGTTTGACAAAGTAGAATCTAATTCTGATAACAGTAGAAGTTGTGTAAAAGTAATAAATTCTGCTACTAGAAACATGAATTAAAGCTCTCTTCAATCAAAGACATAAAAAGTAGGGTATTTGAGTTTTTAGTATTTAGAACCAAGTAGTTCTAATGGGGGCAAAATGTGTGGCACTCAGCCTTTCAATAGTACCTTCGGCTGGAAAATTAAAATACCCCATCATACCACATAGTTGTATTTATTGCCAAAATAAAAAAAATAAAAAATAGGAACTTTGAGTGAATTAAGTTCAATGTATCTTACATTTTTATTAAGGAGTATTATGGCTGGAGTTATCTGGAGAGTAGCAGTTGTTCCAAAGCAAACACAGTGTTATGATTACTGTAGGACTCTAAGGAAGTGCCTTTCTCAATCATCTAGTTATTTCACAAATGACAGAAGCAATGGCAGCTGCTCTTCTTAGGGAATATTTACCATATTCCAGGAAATATGCTAAGTGCTTGCAGTGTATTAGCTCAGCTAGTCTCCACCTAGGTAGGAGGCTCCACGAGGGCAGGTGTTTGATCCTCCTGATTGTGAAGGTGTCTCTAACACCTAAAACAGTATCATGAATATAGTAGGATCTCAATAAATATTTCTAAATAAGCAAATGAATGAATCCATATAACAAACTTACCAGAGTACTACTAATATAATTCTCATTTTATAGACACAGCCAGTGAATGTGAAAGTTGGAATCCAAAATTAAGATTGCCTTCCCTCAAAGCTAACCACTAGGCTATACATATATCTGTATAAAATATCATGGTGTATTTTACTGTGTTTTGAATTTTGGTGCAGTAGTATATGGAAGACTGATTTTACACTCAGACCAGGCACTTGAGTTTTGCATAGAACTTTCTATTTGAGGAAAAAACAGGGAATTTTTAATCAAATCTTTTTCTGAAGTTCATAGTATTTGATTAAATGAGAAGATAAATGATACAATCTGGAATTCTTATATTTCCATTGATGTTTAAACAGGGATGCAATTCACCTCTAAATTTCAATTGACAATATTTTCCATTTATAATAAAATAAAAGTAAGAGAAATTCAGAGAGGGTAGGGAGAAAAAAGACATATTCCTTTGATATTCTCCAGCAGAGTCAAGAGTTTGGGATTTCTGGTCTACTACAATTAATATGTCCCAGTTTCACTAGTTCAGGTACAAGTAAAGTCACACTTACTTTGATAAGCCGAGTTATCTCACTCGGAGTCCTTACTTGCCAAATGAAGAAAGGTCCACTCAGCCCCTAATATCCCTCTCCTCAGTGTGTGCAGCTTTCAGACACCTGCCTGAGATTCTGACCTGCCTGTACTGCCTGTCTGCAAGTGAAGCAGGACTGGATCTGTTCCTCTCAGTCAAGAGTTCTCAAATGTTCTTTTCAGGACCACTCTGGAAGAGGGCTGTTGTCTGCTGCCTTCTCTAATAGCATTTACGAATTTGGGGACTACCTTTCTTGATCCAGTGCCCCACTTACTGTCTCCTGGACTCCAGAGGCTCTGTGCTGTTCTTGCTGAAGCCCAGGAATCTGCTGAAATGTGGCCTTTATTGTGCCACTTGCTCTAGCTGTTCCCAGCACCCTTGTTTATACAGCCACCAGTTCAGGCTCTGGTTAACTGTCCCAGAAAACTGTGTTTCCTCAGGAACTAGTAGAAAACATTCCTTTCTTCAGTATTCCTTTTAGCGTAGGATACTCCATGACTAAATGTCCATGTGCAGGATCCCCACATATAGCCAACCCCTAAGACCACCATATACTCATTCTCTTCTTCTTTCATAACAGAAAGCTACTTTTTAATCACTTTATACATTGGCACCAGTTAGAATACTATACTTCTCTGACTTCCTTCTAAGCATGACCATGTGACTAAGTTCTTATCAATGAGATATATGAAGAGGAATTTGTAAGAAGTCTCCCTAAAAGGGAGAGGATGTACACTTTCCTCCCCTTCCTCCTTCCTTCATACTGAGCAGAATGAAGACATGAAGTGTGGAGTTCAAGCAACCATCTTAAGCCTTTAAATGAAAGTCACATATTAAGAGGAGCACAGCACCAAAAAAAAAAAAAAAGAAAGAAAGAAAGAAAGAAAAAAAACATTTTCCTGGATCTCTGAGGAAAGTGGGCCTTTAGCTGTTACATGGACCTAGAACCAGAACCAAATGTTTATGGCCTTTTAAAAAATTATTATCGGTGTTACTCTTGTCATCCTACCAACAACAACAAAATTAAATGCCTTATAGTATTTTCTTTATATTACAATTGTGAAATATGTATAGTCACCCCTCTTTTTCTTCCAGTTTTACTAGGATATAATTCATATACACCACTGTATAAATTTAAGGTGTACAGCATAACGATTTGACTTACATATATCTTGAAATGATTATCACAATAAGTGATAACATTCTTATCACAATAAGTGATGACATTCTTATCACAATAAGTGATGAACATTCATCATCTCATATAGATACAAAGTTAAAGAAACAGAAAAAATTTTTTTCTTGTGTTGAGAACTCAGGATTTACTACTGTCTCACCAGCTTTCATGTATAACATACAGCAGTGTTAATTTTATTTATTATTTTGTACATTACATCCCTAGTACTTACTTATAAACTTGAAGTTATACCTTTTGACTGCCTTCATTCAGTTCCCCTTCCCCCTACCCCACCAGTAACCACAAATCTGATCTGTTTTTTCTATGAGTTTGTTTGTTTTCAAAGTGTAATTGACCTACAACATTATGTTAGTTCCTGTTACACAACATAGCTATTTGGTATTTCTATACATTTCAAAATGATCACCACGATGAGCCTAGTTATGTCACCATACAAAGGTACTACATAGTTATTGACTGTATTCCCCACACTGTATGTTTCATACCCGTGACTCACTCATTCTGCAATTGGAAGTTTGTACCTCTTAATATCTCTCACCTATTTGTATAGTCTCCTTAAACAATCAACTCAGTTTTTAGAACATGGTAAAGTCATGAATATATATATTTGCATAATGCATACATACTGACATATAAATAACTGTGATTGCATTTGTTATCTCCACTAGATTATGAGTTTATTTGGGGCAGGGATTATGTCATATTCTCTCTAATATAATATAGTGCTTAGGGACACGATAAATTAAAACTGAAAAACCAGGAACAATAAAAAGGATAACAAAATGTCCTTGAAAATAGAAAATGGGGGATATAAACATGTGATTCAGTAAGCAAATGCTATTCTCATGGAGCGGCACAGGCATACAACTCTCAAAGCAGCTATTACCTATAAATGTCTGTCCTATCTTGCCTGGTCCCTGAAAGCTGATCTTTTTCTTTCACTAAATTATTGTATAAAACAAGTCATCATGTTTCTTTTTATTTATATAAATACAGATACAGAAGTAGAATGAGATCAAGGACATGTCAAGCATTTAGAAGACAACCAATGAATATTTGTTTTGTGTAGAAATTGATTTCAGTCTTCAAGAAAGTATTACTGAAGAGGTGACTTAAGCTCCGTAGTATGCTGATAAATATTTAAGAGCAACTTTCTAGACACAAAGAAAGCAAAGTGAAACAACACTTTACTCCCACAACAGAAAGAAAGAAAGAGAGAGACAGAGAGAGACAGAGAGAGAGAGAGAGGGAGGCCCCGATTGGTAGTTTTCCAGATTCTGTGGTGTAGTTACAGACTTCGTGGCAAATTTCAAGAGACAAACTACCTTACCACTGGCTCATAAAATTCCTGAAAAACTAACAACCTCCTCTTACCAGCAGGAAGAGGAGTTAAAGCACACTTTCTTTCTATAAGGAGGACTGTGGCTTGTGCTTCCTATAAATTTCTCTGGTAAAAATAAACCTGCTTTTAAAGACTTTAATTTAATTTCTAAAATATTTCTTAAAATAATATTTGCTGTGCTCCTTCATATCTGGAAATAGTCCCCATGTTGCATGACTTAGTTGTCAATGTTTACAGACCTATTCTTTGTTTTGAGTTGAAGAATACAGCCTCAAACCCAGATTTGATCAATTCACCCCATGAACCCACAGCAAAGCTAAGAAGCAAACCTCTGTCTGTATGTGGTATTCTCTCAGAGACCCCTGCTATTTCAGAGACAGAAGACTCAAGTATTCTTAAACCAGAAAAAGTTCTGTTTAAGCAGGAAGAGTTCCCATTTATTTAAATCACCAGACAGGTATTCTGAAGAGATTTAACAAGCCTTTACAGTAAACCTAGCAACTCTATTTTCATACCTTCATACAAATGATCACTAGTTGCTAGTTATTAGTGACTACTGAATACAAGTTTCCAAGGAAACTAATAAAGGAAGACAGTAATCCTAAGGGAGAGTGTTAAGTGTAGCAAAATACTATAAAGAGTCTTCATTGTTTTTAATATCAACTTGAAGGGTATTTTATACATCATAAATACAATCTATGCTCTAAAGAAATAATCACAACAAAATAATTACACTGAAGAAGAGTATAGTACTTACCAGTTTTCAAGGCACTAGCACAAAGATTTTCTCATTTTGATTGTCACAATAACCCCTGTAAGATGGATAGGGAAGAAATAATATTTCCATGTAAAGAATGTTATAATATATACTGAAGTTGCAAATTATGTGATTGTTCCAATTCTGTTTAGAAGGAAGTTCACAAGTCACACATTTCTTCTTCTATATCAGGGCATGGTAGGGTTTATTAGGCAGTGTTCTTTGTATAGTTGAATTGCTTACTTCTCAGAAGCTTTGTTTGAAATTCACTCATATACTGACTGTCAAAAAGTATCTTCCATAAAATTTGGAAGATTTAGTACTGGCTCATCGATTTTTTATAATTTACAGAGAGGAGAGGAAGTTTTACATTAAATCCTTTAATAAGAGAGCTCTGTACATGATTGATAGTAATAAAATAAGTTCAATATATGTTATATAGTGCTAGGGACCTTGGCTACTCTGATGGCTTTATTTCTCTTTTTTCTGTACCATGTGTCTTTATCATCTATTCCATATTTACCCACAACTCAAGATATTTTTTAAAGGATCATAGCAGATTCCTGGGGATAAATGTACAGCTCAACAGCTATTACTAAAAGATCTGCTATTCATAACTAAACACGGTCATTTGGTTCACAGTTTCTATTAATATTACAATGCTTTAAAACTAATATAAATATTAGTATTAAAATGTTTGTTATAAATATAAGGCATTTATTTCTCTCATGAAATAATTTTGGGAAAAACCCAACCCTGATTATTTGACAATTTCAAATGCCTTTTGAGTTTTCCTAAGAAATGTAAAATTCCAACTGGAAGGAAGCATTCTTCTAGAAAAATAAAACTTAATGTGTACACTTTATAAAATAGTTACACATGTGAATGCTTCTTCAAAAGTATCCATTATCTTCCTCTGGAATATACATGAAACAAATCAAAGCCATTCTAGATATTTAAAATTTTCAAATTTTAGGCATATGCCAGGAAAAGTGAAAATATTCCTGTTTGCATCCATGAAATATGTATGGATGCTCTACTAGTAGTACAATCTGTGATTAAATGTAATTAAATGTAATTAAATGTAATTTACAAATGTAAAAGGTGCAGTTTGATGTAGATGATTAATGAGGTATTTTTCCTCTCATCTTTCAAAGACAAGTTTTCTTTAAAAGGAAACATTTTGTTGCATTACCTATTTAGTTGTATTAACTTTTGAAGGTATGTTGATAAGTGTATATCATCCAAATATGAAGTGTCTAGCATTATGCTCTAATTGGTGTCTTAGTCTTTGATATCTTTTAGGTCTTACAATGCCACATTAAATGGAAGATAACAATGTCAAAAATCATTTCTGTCATACCTATATCACAAAGCACAAAAAAGAAGAGCTTCAGAGCCAAAAGGCCAGTTTCTGCTTTGAATACATTACAAATTAATCAGTGGTTATGAAATAAAGAGTAAAGGGACCCCTGAAATTTGGCCAGTGTATTTCCTTCATCAGAGTAGACCATTCTTTCTGAAATCACTGCATCAGAACCATGAAGGTGGCAAAAATGCATGAAGTCTTCATTAAATTGTCAAGAACCTCAACGCTTGAGTCTGACTTTCAATGTTTTATGGTTAAAATTCCCTTTTCTACTGGAGGAAAGTGCCTTATAAACCAAGGAGTGAGGAAGAAATGATGAATCCCATTTGCTAGAGCTAATAGTTTTGAAATGCTTTCCACTGCTGCTCCAAAAATCAAAAAATGCAGTCAAAGATAAGAAATTTCAGATATTAGTCTTTGATTCTACACAAGAGTTTTCCTGGCTTGCATTAAAAGGATTTTATCTGCAAGCCAAATACCACATTTCAGAATATCAAATGGCCCAAACCTAATTATCATCTTTTTAAGTATGTGTGAAATATCTTTATGGATTTCTACCAGTTAATTCAAGAAGAGAGTTCACCATACAGCTAAAGATTTAAATATTTTACTTTCATTTTAGCATATACATTGGTCTGACAGGAAACTTTGCAAAAGCATTTCTGGTGTCCAAACACTAGACATGCATAAGAAGTAACATTTTGCAGAGGCCCCATGAGCCTGTGAGTTTTGGTCTTTCCCT
>NW_006780801.1:328837-353406 GCF_000442215.2 Lipotes vexillifer | reverse complement strand
CCCTAGGCCTCACTTCATTCTTTATGGGAAAGAGAATGGAATAACGGAAGTTGAAAATCTATAATTCTATAGAATGGAAAACTATATGATTCACACACACGCGCACACACACACACACACACACACACACACACACACACACACAAACTAGCCCTCTTTTATCTTTTGGAACTTTAGGATTTCTTTTTAATTTTCCTTTTGAAATCTCATATGTTGGCCATTTTCTCCCATCACCATTGTAAAAAGACATTTAGATTGCCTTGTGACCTATTTCTACTCAACTGTGTAATTTAGAAAAACATGTCCACCCTTCTGGGAACATTGCTTGGTAAGAAGAATGCAGTTTGGATTTCAGTCTTCAGCTACTCCCTTGGTTAGGTCTCTTTGAGCAGAGCACAAACTGCTACAAGAGGCTAATTTTGAGTGCTATTTGGAGAAAAGGGCAGCAATAATAGAAATGGTATTAAAAAGTACATTCTCAGAGATGAACTAAGATGTCAGCTCTTAGCCTCACAGGACACATGGTAATGCTTTTTCTTTGTGGTCACCTTAGACTTGGGTGAAAGAATCCTGGGCAGTGTGATGGGAGGTGTTCAGAAAATGCTATCTCAAGATTTTCTAGAATAAAAACTTTAATTACTCTCTATTTGGATTTAGAATCCCAACTGTACATAAAAGAGATATAGCTCCTGGTAGTTTTGAGACATTTGTCTCTGAAAACTTTGGAATGTGTATTCCATAGGAAATATTTGCTGTCAACCACCAACAAAGTCCTTTGTGTAGTCACATTATTCTGTCTCCCAGGTGTATATTGATTTAACCTGGAGGCTGAAGAAACAGAGACAAAGAAGGTTATGTAACTTGCCCAAGATCACGCAGATAGAAATATTGAAGCTCAAATTTTAATCAGGAAATCTGTATCTACCATGTTTGAGAGATACTTTCCATGATTTCGCTGAGCCTTTTCTCCCAAAACGCCAGCTCCAATATAGACATGTGCCCCGGGGCAGCTCAAATGGCACTGAGAATCTGAGATCCAATACAGGCACAGATGTCGCAAGAGACAATAGGGACTGTTAACACCCACCATCACCACATGGACTCAAATCCCAAAGCCTCTGTGAACCTGCCTATCATCCACCCATCTATTTGCCCATGCACCCACACATATATACCGTTTGTTTGTTTATTTAGAAATATTACACACTTATGTGCACACACACAGCCTATAAGATCGCCTGCAAGGAAAAGAGTATGGGGAATATTACTGAAGACATTATAGAGTTTTTGAAATAAAATCATGGTATATTTTGGAAACGTCAAGCATTTTACGTATATGCCAAGAAAACTGTAAAATGTTTATTTGATTTATAAAATGGAAGCTTTAACTCTCCAGCTTAAATGATGAGGTCTTTCTCTTTATATGTCAAAACCCCAGTAATCTGTAGGGAGTTCCAAACTCCTAGGGAAGCAATATAAGTTATAGGTTTCTTCACAGAGCTGTGCCAGCATGGAGCTGCTTAGGTTTGACTCAGGATAGAAAACAAATGAAATATTTGCTGTTTTACTCTAGTTGCCTGTTACTCAAAATATACAGTTGTGAATTACTGAGTATCTAACAAGACTTGGGGAAAGAGATCTGTTAGCAGTGAATCACCTGCTATTCGTTTTTACCTATAGGAAGTAGAAAATATGCTTGTTTTCTTTTTTTATGGGTACCAGTGTCTCACTATGTGGTGTAACTCAACAACCTCATGCCTACTTTTTTCATTATTGCCAAATAAATAAACTCTGGTGCAGTATATTAATCCAATCCCAGACTTATTTCTCTGTAGTTGAAGAATACTATAGCTGTTGAATGTAGTGGTTCAATTATATGAGAGAGCTATAAAGACTAAAATCAAAATAACATCAAAATATTTTAAAGCTATTATTTAATTCTCATTCCAGAATTTTCAATCTATTTCTAGTTTTTCAGATACACTACCATATACTTAAAAGATCACGCATGTAAAGAAAGAAAAAAAAAGTTTAGAGAGAAAAGAAAGGTCTAGATGTAATTTGGTGAACCATTTCATTACACAAGGTAAAGGAAACTAACTTTTGCAAAATATTGTTGTCCTAGTAAATTTATTATCAATCATAAAAGCATGTTGCTTTTTGGCTATATCTTGATCTGATTTCTTCTTTCATTCTATGCCTTATTCTATACTTCTCATGTATAATGTCCCGCAAAGTCATCTTATTAGCTAAATGTAGCTGATACTCAATTCAGTCAGGAGTTCTGTACTTGAAGACTGACAATTTGTGCTTTCTCCATCATTAAGTACTAGATCTACATTAAAAAAATATACTCTAAAGGTATATTGAACATTGATAGATCGACTATTTTTTATAAAACAGCTTATTAGGTCTGAAGTTAAGATGTTTTTGACAATTGCTGATTATAATTTTGTATGCCATATGGTTAAATCTTTGCTCTAGACATAAGAAATTATCAGTGGATTCATGAACTGGTAAAGTGAATTAAGGCAAGTATCCGTGTTGTTCTGGCACAAATACAATTTTAGATAAAAGGTAATATACAGTAGAAAGAGCAAAAGACTAAGGATTAGAAGTCTTGGTTCTAGACATCTATTATTAGACACTTGGGTGACTTTGGCCAGGCATTCAACTACTCACAGATCTCATTTTCCTTATCTACAAGGTAACAAGCTACATATCCATAATAGGCCTTCTGATTCCAAAATTTATTGATTTATGAATTATGTGTCATATATTTCCAAATTTGTTTCACTTAGGTAGAGGAAGATTTAGCCCACTGTTTAATGGCATACTTTATAACATGCTCTTTTACTATGTGATTGATTGAGTAGTGGTTATATGGAAGCAAAATGTTGGATCGTATTAAGACTTGTAGGAAAGCATTAACTTTTCAAATTAATTTTCCATAAAAGCTAAATAGATAAACTCAATTATCAATATACTTGTAGCTAGTATGTTGAGCATATTTATACAGGCAAGGCTTCTCATTCTATTAACCCAGGTTGACTTGAAATTAAAGAAATAATACTATTATACTATTTAGCAGGATAATGATTTAGAAACTGATAATATGAGTATATTTTGAGCTCATAGAATCAGAATCCCAGCAAACTTAACGATTTGGAATAATTTTAGGAATTCATAACAAATAAAAAACTAATAAGGAAAAAGGTTTTAACAGAGACCATTCATCATTTTGCTTGAGATAATAGCTGTGTCAACCAAAGGCCAGAACTTGTTGACTCAGTCATATACATTATTCATGAATCTTTTCATGTATTTAATATTTTTATTAACTGCTAATTACTATACTAGTTTACTAGATTCAATACATAAACTCAGTCTTCATTGAGATTATATTTTAGAAGGAGAGAAGAAACACTATCTGACAAATTTTAAATTAAATTTGACTTTTGTTAAAAAGTTAACAAAACTTTTTAACAAAACTTTTTCAGTTTTGTTTTTAGATTACACATATAAATGAGATCATACTTTTTTAATTGTCTTTTTCTCTCTGATTTATTTCACTTAGCATGATGCCCTCAAGGTCCACCCATGTTATCGCTAACAGCAAGATTTCCTTCTTTTTTTAATGGCTGAAGGAAACTGTTGACTTAAAGGAGAAAAATATTCTTAATCTTTTTGTTAAAAGAAAGAATATAGCATACTCATAATTCACATGTTATGCACTTATGGCTAAAAGGAAAAAGTGAGATTTTAACTTTTTTGAAAAAAATTACAAAAGCTTATACTTTTAGAAAAACACAGATGTTAATATAAATATTATTTCTTGGCCAAGATCTTAACAAGTAAAGCGACTAATGAGGAAAAACAGACTTTTAAGAGTTACTGTTATATTGTGTAGGACAAAGAAATTATTTCTAGTGTCCAGGTATCTAAAAAGATCTTTTAACCAATACAACTTTCAAGGACAAAATTAACAGAAAACAGAATACAGGTACACATTTTGCACATATGCTGCCCTGAATAGAACATGTAGATTAATCCATTGATCTCAATTTATGACTTTATAATAACTAGTTTGATGACACAGAATGGGGTCTGTTTTTTTCCCTAGTGGTAAGGAAGAGAAATATTTTTGACTTGTCTTTCTGAGACTTTTTGTTGACAACTGCTTAAGAAAACAATTAATAAAGGACTGATGAAAACTGTTATGAATGTAATATGAAGTATATATTATCCTGCTTCTACTATGTACAGGTCTGTAGCTCAAAGGAGAGGACTTATCTGGAGATTTGTACTGAAAGTCATTTGTAGAAAAGGTCCAGAAACATAAGTGGCATCTTTCTGGAAAACAGTATAGTGGGAAAAAAGAGAGGAGCCTAAGACGAATGACTTCCCAATTCTCTATCCAGATTGTTGGGAGAGTGACAATGCAAATTGTGGCCTCTGGGCTCTCTTGTGGGCTGGGTTCCTGATGGACTCAGCAAAAACAGCAGCTTCCACAAGAGATTTGAGGGCAGTAAGAGAGAAAATCCTGGGCATTTCTTCTGTAAAAAATTAATACACAGAAATCTCAATTAAATAGCATCCGGGGATGGAAGGGGGCGCTCTCAGGCCTTGCAATGATAGCAGAGCCCAAGAGGAAGAAGAAAGATTCTTCTTCTTCCTGGCAAAAACTCAGCCAATGAAAAGTCATGGACTCTTTGTTCATGATAGCCTTCCCAATTTCCTTTTCCCCCCTATAAAAGAGTTCTCCTTCCCTTGCTGTGGTGGGACTTGCACATGACTCATCATGGTTGCAGACCTTGAACTGCAATTGCGTGTTAATCCTGAATAAAGCCATTTATGCTGGAGATATAACTGGCAGTCTATTTTAGGTTAACGTTTTGGGGGCCTGTACAGAGATCCAGAAAAGACCCATTACGACTCAGGGGCTGGTGAGGAAACAGGTGCGTTATCCACACTGAGTCCATTGTCACTGCTTTTCTTGATGACCCTGGAGTTGGAAGGTACATCTTTCTCCTGGGTCCGAGCTTATGCCCTTTCTACATTTTGAAGCTCTGTAGGCTTTATTCAGGATCTGTCCCATGGTTTTGTCCTTCCTAGTTAAGGCCTTGTTCTGTATACATGTACTCACTTGGCCCTTTGGTCTGATTTGAAATCAGTCTGTTCCAACTGGACTGGTTCAGCCTTTGGCCCATTCCTTTGGGAACAGAGACTGTTTTATTGGAACTCAGCCGGCTCAGCCTTTGGCCCATCCCTGTAGGATAGGGGCTGTTCTATGGCAACTGAGTTGAGAAGCCTAGAGCCTGGTTCCTTTTGGGACCAAGCTGCTCCCTTAGAACTGGCTAGTATTAAGACTGCAGGTTGTTTGAGCTATTTGATGTGTTTGAATTCCAAGTTGCCTGAGCTATCTGAGGTGTTTAAACTGTTTTAACCTTAAGCTGTTTAGACTTTTTTAAAATTATGCTTTTACTCTAGAGAAGAACCTTTGAGAAATGGGATTCCGGTTGTCTAAATATTTTGGTAGGCAAAATATTTAGGGGCACCCCTCCCCTGACAGGAACTCTGGTTGGTTTTATGTTTAAAATCCATAGTCCTTCCTTATGTGCATTTCTACCTAAAATGGACCAACCTAACCGTAGGCAATTTAGAATATCAATGACTATTATGGATCTTTTGAAATCCCCAAACTTACTTTTCTTAAAATGAATTGGACTATCATAGCTCTAACATTTCCTGAACTGAATGGAATACCTATTTTGATTGGTATTTCGAGGCTTCCAGATGTTATCAGGAGTCTAAAATTGCCTCTCTGCAAAATAAAATTTTAAGATGAACTGAGGTAAACAATTAAAAAAAGATGAAATGGCTTCCAAAGCTTCATGCTTCTCTTCCTTGTCTTCTTTGTCTCAGGCTACACCTCCCTGCCGTCTTGTCTCTCTCCCTTCTTTCCTCCTACTCTAGCCCTGCCTCTGGCACCACCTTCTTCCTTCCCGTCTACACCAACTATACCTCCTCTATACTCTCAGTTCCCCCATACCAATTCTCCAGCAGACTTCCCTTTTCCTCTGAACTTGCCAGAACCTATTCCTTTCCAATTAAGTTTCCTGAGGATCCAGAGCCTAAATCCTTAATTTCTTGTATTCCCTGGACTAAAGCTGAACTGGGAGCCATAGTCAAAGTTTTCCCCAAAGTAACCAAAGATCCTCACAGATCAACCTGGTTTCTCTTATATTAGCTGGTTCATATGCTTGTTGGGGAAGGCCAGGCCCAGCATTGGATAAAAACCACTTACTAGGAAAATCCTCAAAGGTCTCTAGTATAACAACTGGAAGATCAGCCTGCTAACTTACTATATGGATCAGGCTTGAGCAATTGCTAGGTGACTTCACTGGGCAATTCCTAGGGCTTTTTACAAAGCCTGTTAATTGGAACAAAATTCAGGCTTGCACAAACAAAAGTCTGATAAATCTGTTCATGACTGTTACAATTGACTTCAGATTGTTTTTAAAGAAAATTCTGGCCTCCCTGGTGGCGCAGTGGTTGAGAGTCCGCCTGCCGATGCAGGGGACACAGGTTCGTGCCCCGGTCCGCGAGGATCCCACATGCCACGGAGCGGCTGGGCCCGTGAGCCATGGCCGCTGGGCCTGCGCGTCCGGAGCCCGTGCTCCGCAACGGGAGAGGCCACAACAGTGAGGCCCGCATACCACAAAAGCAAAAAAACAAACAAAAAAAAACATAAAGAAAATTCCAATCTTTATTCAGATATCAATTCCACTTGGGCAGCTTTTAACGCTATGTTTATTAATGGGATGAACTGGGACCTTTCCCACCTAGTAGAAAGAACCAGGATGGAATGGGAAACTATGTCCACTGCAGATTTAGTCCGTCTGGTTAACTAGCTTTCTTGCACTCTAGATGAGTCACCTGTAAGAAAGACCACTAAAATTCTTAATCTTCAACTCCAGTTAATGAAACCAAAACCCTCCTAGTTTCTGTTACTATTGCAAAGAGCTAGGACAAAGAGATCATTTTAAATATAAGTGCTTTAGGCCCTTTAGCTCTCTAACCAGACTTTCCAACAACCTCCCAATTATCGATGATGGAGCTCCGAGGAACTACAGGCGCTCTTCTCAATTTTCCCTCTTAATTGGCTTGGAGAAACATTTCTCCAGATTGAGGATGAGTCACTTTAGTCCTAATCGACACTGGCCCCACATTCTGAGTGCTCAATCCCACTACTATAAAGCAGCTCCCACCTGAGTACTAAAACATTTCAAATAGTGGGGATCTCTAATGAACCTGAAAAGATTCCTGTCTCTGAACCTATTCCTTTTTGTTTAGGCCCTTTGAGAAATACATACCCTTTTCTTCTTATTTCCTTTGCCTCCACCATTTATTAGTCCAAGCCTTCTTAGAGAAATATCATGCTGGAATTTCTTTTTCCCGAAACGGGGATGTAATTCTAGAATTTGATGGTAATCAAAGTAACCAAAACAGGTGAATTAAATGACCCTTTGATATCTTTTTTTTGCTTCATCTATGATGGCACTAGAGTTGATTCTGGAAACTTAGATCATTTGTCCCCCTTGAGTCAGCTACCACACTACATATGGGCAAAATCTCCAACTGATATTGGCAAAATTCACAGAGCACCCCTCATCAAAATTCAAATAGATCCCTCAAAACCCCTTTCCAGAATTAATCACTACACTATTAGTAAAGAAGCCCTTCAAGGCATAAAGGCATAAAGACTATAATAGAAGATTATAGGGCTCAAGGCCTCTCTCTTGTACTAGTCTCTGTAAATCTTCCATTTTACTGGCAAGAAAACCTAAGGGCTGAGGGTGGAGGTTTGTTCATGACCTCTGACACTCTGTTATTATTATTCATTTATTATTATTAACGCCCCTTGATATTCTGTTGTTCCTGACCCTCATACATTACTAACATCCATTTCCACTGGAAGCAAATTCTTTATAATTGATTTATGCTGTGCATTCTTTAGTATTCCAGCTGATGCAGCCAGTCAATACCATTTGGCCATCACTTGGGAAGAAAAACAATTCACCTGAACAGTAATGCCTCAGGATTTTATTGAGAGTCCTTATTTTTCACAAATACTAGAGGTTGATCGGCATGATATAAAATTTCCTAGGGCTTCTATTTTGTTGCAACATGTGGATGATTTCCTTCTTTGTTTTCTTTTTCAAGTTTCCTCATAGGAAGACAGCATCCACTTGGTAAACCTTTTAGCCTTAAAGAAACATTCGGTCACCAAAGAAAAACTGCAGTTTGCCCAAACCCAGGTTCAATATTTTGGGCATCAGATATCAGAACAAGGGCTACATCTAGTCCCAGGTAGATTTCATGGTGTCCCAAGTTTCCTAAAGCCCAAGCCTAAGCACCAACTGTAAAGTTATATTGGGCTAATTATTTATTGCTGAAACTGGATTCCAAATTTCTCTCTTCTGGCCAAAGCTCTGTATGTTTTACTAAACAATAACAACCCAAACCCAATTTTATGTGAAGACCCACATGACACAGACCTTAAGGCATCAAAGGAGAGTTTGATGAACCCACCTGCCCTTGGGCATCCCAATTATCAGATTCCCTTTTCCCTTTTTGTATATGAAAAGGAATGGGATGCCCTTGGGGGAACTTACCCCAAAACATGGAGACTATCATTGACCCATAGGGTATTATAGACAGCAACTGGACCCTGTGGCATAGGGATACCCCCTTGTCTTAGAACCATTTCAACCACTGCCCTTTCGGTTAAAGCCACTGAGAAAATTGTTGTGGGATCCTATTTAACCATTTTTGTATCTCATGCAGTAGAAGCCCTCCTGAACTCTCATCACACTCAACATTTCTCAGTCAGCTGTCTTACCTCCTATGAAGACCTTTTGTTAACTGCTTCTCACATAACTCTTTTACACTGCAATAACCTTAGCCCTGCTACTCCTCTCCCCTCTGTCACCAACAAAGTCCTTCACAAATGCTTACTACTGACAGATGGCTCCTGACTCCTCATGATGGTCTGCAGGATTCTTTGAGTAACTCTGACTTCTCGTGGTTAACTGATGGTTTGTATTTAAAATGTGACAATGGCAAATATTGTGCTGAAGATATTATGACAACTTTTGATGTTGAGGCATCACCTTCACCTATGGTTACTTCAGCCCAACAGGTTACATTATAAGATTTTACACGGGTTTGTGTTTTAGCCAAAGACAAACTGCCAATATTTATACTGACAGTAGATGTGCTTTCAGAGGAGCTCATGATTTTGGAATGCTGTGGAAGAAACATGACTTCCTTATTTTCAGTGGAAGCAAAATAGAAATGGGCCCTATGCTTAGGAATTATTAGATCCAATACTTTTACCTGCTGCTTTAGGTATTAATTAAGATTCTGTGGCATTCTAAACTTGACTCTGTGGAAACTAAGGGGAATCACCTTGCTGACATTTCCTTAAAGGAAATCAAAATCAGTCAAATCTCTGTCACCTTAGAAAAACTGGCTAAAGAAGCCCAACAATTGGCCTCAGAAAAGGAAAAACAAGATTGGAAAAACAATTGTTGGTTGGATAAAAAGAGAGAGCTCTGGTTCCAACCAAATAACAACACAGTCTTCCTGAAGACTTTAAAATTCCCACTACTTACTACTGTACATGCATTAAACTACTGGTCTACTGACGAAATGATAGCCTTCATGAATCAATATTGGTGGGGAAACATTAACAAGGTCGCAAAAAGTGCCTACCTCACTCATCCCATTTATCTGAAATACAGCCCAGGGAAGCCTGTCCATACTGTTCCTGGACATTTTAAACTGCCTAATGGACCATTCAAGGTCTGGCAAATGGACTTCATACAACTTCCTCTGTCTCATGGGTATAAATCTGTTTTAGTCATGGTCTGTATGTTTTCACAGTGCACTGAAGCCTTCCCTTGCAGTCAGGCTACTGCATCCGCTGTGACTAAAGTCCTTTTGGAAAAGATTATGCCTGCTTGGGGAACTCCTCTTGAACTTAGTAATTGAGGAGCCCTCTTTACTGGTCAGGTACTTCGACAAGTGTGTGCTGTTTGGCTGGTTTTACAAGTTTCCCTGCAACTACCACCTTCAATCCTCTGGTTTAGATGAATGCACTAATGGCATTATTAAGACTCAATTAGCAAGATTTTAGAGGCCCTCCAAATACCTTGGCCAAAAGCATAGTCATCTGTCCTTCTGAATCTCAGATCCACCTTTTTTGGAATGCATACCCTTGGAGATAGTCACTAGATACTCAATGCTTGGCTCCTACCTCTTTTGACCTACAACTGATAAAAGGAGAAATACTCCAATATTGCAAAGGCCTAGTTGGTAAAAGTTACTTAGTAGAGCAATCTTTTCACAGTGTGCTCTCATGAGACAAAGAACTTAAGCATCATACCTTGTAACCTAGAGATTTCATCTATTAGAAAAAAAGCCTCCAGAAGGACTCTCTTCATCCTCACTGGAGACGTACCCTGCCAATAAATCCTTGTGTTGCCAAACTCCAGGGAATAGATTTTTGGATTCCTGTGACACACCTAAAGATAGCACTGAACCCTGACTGGATCTGCACATCATCTGGTGACCTGAAAGTAAATATTTCCCAGAACTGAAGCAGCCAACATCTGATGAGATAGCTTTCCCAAGATATCCACACCAGGCCTGTTGGAAGTTTGTTGCCAAACCTTTGATGGTAACATAACGCTTCAGATGATCACTAATGTCAAGATCTTGATAACATACAAACTTGAGATTCAATGTGCTTGAGAGTTCTCCTTCCTACCCCTCCCTGTTACTCAAATATGACCTCAGTAGGTTTTCACTTCCCTACGACTTGAAACACTGCACCCAAGAAAGATTCTTTCTGGCATTGAGGGACAAAAGCAGCTGAAATCAGAAAACCTGAGTCTTATCAGCGATGCTTTCAGAGGAAGATATTTATCAAAGGGGAAATATAAAAAATAATAAACAGCAACCTCAATTAACTAGAGTCAGGGCACCAATAGGGGGCGCTCTCATGCCCTGCAGCAATAGCAGAGCCCAACGAAAAGAAGAAGGACCTCTTATTTCCTGGCAACAACTCAGCCGATAAAAGCCATGGACTCTCTGTTTACTATAGCCCCCTCAACTTCCTTTTCCTCTCTATAAAAGAGTTCTTCTTCCCTTCCTGTGCAGGGACTTGCACATAGCTCACCATTGTTGCAGACCCTGAACTGCAATTCTTTGCTAATCCCAAGTAAACCCTTCCTGATTGGATGCCATCTCACTTCCCGCCACTCAGCACCACACATTCAAGAGTTTAACCACACTGAATTTTATATAGAACCTCTCTATTTTTCATTGTGTTTGCAAATACATTTCTTCTATATAAGATTGCCTACTTTTCCTTTTTATCAAATTCCTACAGATCTCTGGATATAGCTCAAATCCCTTTCCCAGTGAACTCACTACAGATAGAGTTAGCTTATTTATCCCACAGTGCTTTATCTTTGAATGGGCAAAATAGTTCTCAAAGAAGTTGAGTCTAGCAGATAATCTAAAAGGGACTGTTTCATAGTCACTGGCCCACAAACTCCTGCTATTCCCAAGGTACTGGTTAGCTGGATGTCCTGTTCCTATTCCTTGGAGTTCTACTCTTTCCTTCTGACTGTATTTAGAATACACTGTCAGGGGAGCAAAACTTGCCACTCCAGAATGTCTCTTTGGCATGCAGATTATTTCAAGCTGAAGACAATCAAGTTTCAAAAGACTCAGGAAGAAACTTTGACCTTCCCCTAAATGTCTAAAGAATGCAGATAAGAGGACCTGTTCCAGGAATGGAGCTATCACCATAGATAACAACATTGTGAACTAGGTATGGCAGACAGGGAGGACCCTAGCAAAGTCTGTTAAAATCCTCTCTGTGTCCCATTGTGTTTGCACAGCCCAGCAAACATTTCTTTACCAAACATTTTCTTTTCCATTTCCATGTCAATTGCCTTCTACTCCTCTGAAGTCCCAAGCCACTATCCTAACATTCTCTTGTTGAAGATGGTATTTAAGGTGAAGTTTTCAACCATTTTGGTGAATTGCGTAGTTTTCCTCGGTCTCTCCCATGTGTACATGTTATAGATTTTGTTTGATTTTCTCTTGTTAATCTGACTCAAGTCAATGTAATTCTTAGACCAGCCAGAAGAACCTAGAAGGGTAGAGGAAAATTTCTCCCTCCAGGACAACACAATAGCATATAGTTTTCTAAAAGAAAGAGAGAAAGAGAGAGAGGGAGAAGGAGGGAGGGAGGGAGGGAAGGAGGGTGAGCACTTATTCTGTTTGTCTCTATTTGTAGATATGTCCAAATACTTTGGGTGTTTTACTTTCCAGAATCATCATCTTATAAATTTTCCATATAAGCTAAAGTGATGAAAGGCACTTTGTAGGAGTTTGGAGGCAGTAATGATAAAGCATCAAGTGGGCAGCTTTTCATTCTGATGATGACTTGTTTAGCTACAAATGGATTCGGATAATAAGAAGCTGGGGCAGACATATTTTTTACATTGGCTGTGAGCAGAACTTCACAGGAATATAGCTCAGGGCTTCAGCCAATGAACTTCTTAACTTTTGTTGAGAACAAAATTAAAACTCAGTCGATTTTCTATAAAAGTATATTTGTTTCTCTTTATTAGGTCATATCAGACATTAACCTCTGATAATGATATTATTTGTTAGTTGATATGTAATCACACTGTTTGCAAAAAAGTTTTATTACCAAGGGCTTTTCATAACTTTATGGAATCCATGCATTCACTACAACATTATTGGAAGCACATTTTTTTTTTTCTGACACTCTCATACATGAGTTTACCAAGAACAGAGAAAAGGAACAGATAAGAATATGCAATAAGAATGATATTTAAAACAGTTTCAAGCATGGGAAATATTTTCCTGATTTAAAACTATTACAAGGTCAGGCTTTTCATTGGATACAATTATCTATCTGTTTCCCTTAAAGGAAAATATCATCAGTTATCATGTATTATAAAATACAGAGTTATCAAATATTATATAAATACCTAAGTGAATTCTAAATCATTTATCTCTTCAGGAATACAAACATGATATAATTAAAAGAGGTAAAAATTCTTCACCAAATCAATATTTCTATTTTCACTACAGTGTCATGCTTAAAGAAACTCAAATATTTGGGGAGAAGTAGGCTAATTTTACTAATATTTCATATTTGTACACATACATTCAGAACACATTATTCAAAATACTTTGCTGAAATCAACTCATTAATGTATGCAAATTCTCATTCAGGTATTAAAAAAATATATATTATATGTTAAACTTAGAAAGAGGATCACAGAGCAGTCAATTGACTGGCACAGTTGCTGAAAAGGAAGCCAATCCTAAAACTGAAAAATATTGATCCATAGAAGATCAGGGTTGGAAAAGGACCTAAAATTCTCTCTTCTATTTCCAGCACATTTTAGTGTTCATTTTCCTTTTTAAATAGCAATACGGATAACCAAATATAATTATATTTTATACCTGTATATCTCATTGAAAGTCACATCTATTTTTAAAATTTCTATTTATTTAAACTAAAAACAAAAACATTTCACCCATTTCTCATACTCCTCACCCTCCTCTGGCAACCTCCAACCTGTCCTCTGTAGTTCTTTGTATCTATGAGCTTGTTTATTTGTTTGTTTTATATTCTGCATATGAAAGAGATCAGTATTTATCTTTATTTCTTTTTATTCTATCCATTTTAAAAAATCTATCATCTTTGTAATAGTAATTTAATCACTCTCTTACATAAGTCTATTTAGTTCCTTTGTTAGGGGCAACTTTAATATTACTTGTTTGGAAAGGAAGATTTTCCTTTAAGTGAACATCTTAAGTTTTTCTCTTCCTCATGTGCAAAGACCTGAACTAAGTAATTTTTAGCTTTTCTTGTTGCTAAGATTCTCCAAGTTCTACTTCCACTTTGGCCAGGATAGGTAAGTGGGTGGGGTATTGGATTCAGGAAGGGTAAAGGAGATAGCTACTAATCTGAGCCTTAAAGGATGGGCAGATTTTTAACAGGTAAATTTAGAAATCAAGGCCATTCTAGGTGGAAAGGACAGCAGAAGTAAATGGCATTGAGGGGGAACAATAGATAGCTTTATAAATAAGAATCGTCCCACTTAGAGTGAAGCCTTGAAAATCAATCTCCTCCCAACCCCCCATCTCTCTCTCTCTGTCTCTCTGTCTTAACAGGCACTCTAGGTGAGTCTGTGGGAAACAAACCACAATGAGTGATATCGAGCAGTATGCAGAAGTAGGGAGTGAAGTAGGTCAATACCAAATTCAATACATTAGGGGAGGTCAGTAATTCACAACAGCAATAATCTCACCTCCTCTGAGAATCTCCTTTTCTTTCCCCCAGGCTTTCCCCATGATTTAAGCACTGGCTTATTATTTTAGCCTTGTTATTCTAAGTGGTTTATTATTCTTGATGAATAGAGAATTATTCTAATGGTGCTTATTATTCTATTCATTACAACTTGAGGCTGATTAGGAGTGAATAGCTGCTAAGGAGGTGTTCCAATAGCCAAATTAGAGTTTTACATTTTTATGGTGCTTATTTTTCAGTATCAGTAATTGTCCTGGTAGTTTCCATCACTTAACCATCTTTTCTCTGCTTTACACTACAGAGATAATAGTCCAGTGATTCCAAAATAAAGAAATCTCTTTATGGAGTAAAAAGAATCATATTTTAAAATTACTTTATATTCAACTGAGTGTTTCACTTTCAAAAACTGTCTCAACCATGCTTCTTTTCTAATCAATATGACAAAGATGATGCAGTAATACTGCAATGGTTACCTTATGATATGTATATATAAGGCTCTTATCAACATGCAGTAAAAAGACTCCAAACTTCAGCTCAGGCTCATATGGTCCTCCTTCTTGCCTGCTTTCCCCCATGGACTTCTGGCTTGTTTAGCCAGTTCCTTATTATACATAATATGTACATTATGTATGCATATACCCACACTCATGTGTGTGTGTGTGTGTGTGTGTGTGTGTGTGTCCTACTGCTTCTCTGGCTGAGTCCTGGTTAACATCATCTTTATCCCCATGTTATTACTATTATATTATAGCATTTGCATTTTATTCTATAATAATAATTGACTTCCTAGTTTTCGCTACAAATTCACTCAAAATTTAAAACATTGCTATTACATATGATCTCTTGTGGAATTAAGTACTGGGATTTGACACCTAAAATGAAGATATTATTATATGGCATTAATTATGTACCGCTCAAAGAGACCATTACTAGAAAATATAAGGACTAAATGGTAGGAAGGGCAATATATGATAATTATTATTATTTTAATTTGCCAATTATTTTCAAGGGAGAAAGTATTCCATGTAACTGATAATGCCACATAACTGATTTTTCTGGTTTTTTAGTCCGAAACTTGTTTTCTCTTAATCACAATGGAAGGAAAGTACTTGCTTTATTCTACCCCTCTTTGTATAGAACCTCAACACTAATATAATGCAGGGTTTTGAGAACACCAGTCTTTTTCTTCCTTAGGACATTTTTATGGAACCCTTCTGACTTCCTTACATAATTTGGACTAATTTTATTCTAGCCTGTAGCATGTCTGTCACCATAGGATTTGATCTTACTGCTGATCTGAGTCATTCTTAGACGTTCTACCCTCCTCTTTTTCGGAACACCTTTTCTTGTTGTTTTGATCAACTAAAAACAGTAATTTATTTTCCAGGGGGCTATGCATACTAGGTTTTCTGAATCCTTGTATATTTAAAAAATATCTTTTAGTTGACGGTTACAATTTTTAATTGGCCATATGACTAAATATAATAAAGTTTTATGTTTAAATAATTTTGACTCAATATTAAAGGAGTTATTTCAAATTATTCTAGTATTTTCTTGTCAGAAGTCTATCATCATTTTCACTTTTTTTCCCTTTGAAGACAGTTTCATCCTTCTCTTTAGAA
Organism: Lipotes vexillifer; assembly: GCF_000442215.2. NCBI lineage: Eukaryota > Metazoa > Chordata > Mammalia > Artiodactyla > Lipotidae > Lipotes > Lipotes vexillifer. The sequence goes on along the minus strand of NW_006780801.1, from coordinate 337,350 downwards.
GTTTTGCATACACACCAAAAATATGTGAGAGTTCCAGTTGCTTCCTATTCTAACCAAAATTTAGTATTGCTATTCTAAGAATTTTTAGCTTTGTTTAGTGAGTAGGTAGAGACATGTAATTTTGGTTTATAGTTACATTTATCTAATGACTAATGATTTGAAACATCTTTTCCTATGTGTTTTTGCCATGCATATCTTTGGTAAAATGTCTATTCAGATCTTTTGCTCTTTTAAAAATCAGGTTTGTTGTTGGGTTCTTGTTATTGTAAGAGTTGTAAGCATTCTTTATACTATACTGTATTAGTCCTTTCAAATTTAACATGTCCATAATTGAACTCTTCATTATCTGCATTTTTCTCCACCAAACCTGTTCATCTTCAAATTATTTCCATTTCAGTAAATAATCCAATTAACCACAATGGCTTAAACATTTCTTGTTCCTAATTTTTTTTTTTTTTTTTTTTACCCAACATCCAATTCATCCTACAATCTTTTTGGGAGAAATAATTTTTTAATCAACATCACTGAATACAACCTAGTCCAGGTCAAAATCATCTCTCAATTACCATACTGTAATTTCCTCCAAAGTGGTCTCTCTTCTTCCAGTCTTCCCTCTCTACAGAAACCAGAGTGTTTTTTTAAGTCACACGATGTTTTTGCAGTAAACCCTACTCAAAGATTTTGCATTTAAATTAGACTAAATTTCAACATTAATACCACCAACTAAATAATCACTCCTAGAATTGTATATATACTAGTGCTAATTCAAATTTCAGGATGCATAAAAATTACCTGGAACCAGCCCTACAGATTCTAATTTGGTAGGCCCAGAGTGGGGACAAAGAATAAGCTCTCAGACAATGCTGGTGACAACAACCATGGACAATATACCTGTATCTACATGACACATGTCTTTCCAAACTCTCCAGACCCAACCAACTATACTTCAGCCCTATGAGCCTTTTTTTCTCATGAGTCTTGAATGTAGCAACAGCATTTCAATCTCAGGACTTTTTTTCTGCTTTCATTCTCTTTCCATAGATTCTCATCAAACACCCCAAGACTGCCTATTTTTCATTATTCAGGTTTTATTCATAGGTCATCTCCTTGAAAGACCCAAATCCTGGGGTCCATTCTTCAATTCAGTAACTCATTAATTATCCTTTACTTATTTTCTGATTAGTATTCATCACTACCTGAAATTATCTTATTTGGACATTTATATGTTAATTTGTATCTTTACCCACCGCCCCCTGCCCCCCCCCCCCCCCACCCCCATTACGGAAACAACACAGACCCTCACAAACACACTACTCACACTTCCAATGATCGGCTACTGTATCAAGTGTTCTAATTGGGAAGGGACAATTTAGGCTGGGGACAAAAATAATCTATCAACGTGCCCATTACATACAGGACGGAATAATGCTTCTGTTGGTTGGGTCCTTTCGAACACACACTAGAAAATAAATGTCTTTAGGACAGGGACTTTGCTTTGTTCAATACTGTATCCTGCATACATGGTTTTATATATAAAACCATGCATATATGGTCATATATATTTGTTGAATAAGTGAGTAAATGGGAAACTTTAGGATGTCCAAGGAATAGTGTCAGGAGACAATTTCTGTGAGCTAGGCAGAGATTAGTTCCTTAGGGCTTTGAATCAAATACTAAGACTCATCTAATAAAGTATAATGAGGAGAAATGTCACTTCTAGATCTATTTCCATTTCTCTTCCTGGATCTTGGCTATCTCTTTCATTTGGCATTGTTTATCACCTATTGTTTAGCAGATTGTATGAGCTTGATAAGCACTATTTGGAAAAGGTCCGGTTGAATTTTAGTTAAGAAAAGAGGGTGAAGAAATATGAGTAAAGGAGATATTTCTTTGCAATAGCTCCAGTTGTAGACAAAGAAGTGTTATGCAGGTTCCCACCATAAACCACTCTTCTATACTTCTCTGTAACTTCTAAATCCTAGAACTACAGGCTTACAATATGTTCCTAAACCTTCCTGAAAGTCTAATAATTTGGGGTTGGGTTAGCACCATGAAGCATAATGGGGGGTCATATCGTCATCAAATCCCTACTAGTCGAATAGCCAAAGAAATCCTAGACATCAAGTTTGCTGAAACTATATGATTATGGATTTTCCCTCTATAAACACCAGCTAACTTATACTGTTCAAAATATCCTCTTGGGAAATTATAATTACTAAGAATTTTTGAGACCTAACATTTGGAACTTCAACAATAAGTTAGTATTTGCTTGTTTGTTTGTTTTAAGCCAACAGGCAATAGGAGTCATAATTACTTTAAATCAAGTTCAGAATGGTTCCAAATGTTAACTGGCTAACACTTATGGTATAATTTTGCATTAATCTGATTCAATTATTTTTAAAATTTTTTTATTGGAGTTCAGTTGATTTACAATGCCGTGCTAGTTTCAGGTGTACAGCAAAGTGAATCAGTTATACATATACATATATCCACTCTTTTCTTTGTTTTTTTTTTTGAGATTCTTTTCCCATATAGCACATTACAGAGTATTGAGTTCCTTGTGCTATACAGCAGGTTCTTATTAGATATCTATCTTATATATAGTAATGTGAATATGTCAATCCCAATCTCACAATTTATCCCTCCCCCTCCCCTGACTCAATTATTTTGACCTGCTTTCCTTGGTCTCATGTCAAAGAAAATGTCACTTTTATTCGTGACTGAATGACTGTTATGTTTTCAGAGTATAACAAATGTAGGCTATCAGTAAATATAGTATAGTAATTGGGCTACTGTTTTTTAAGAGAAATTAGTGCAAGACAAAACCCAATGTTACTATGGAAACTTTTTTTCTTTGTTAAAACTTCTGGGAAACATAAAGCTAGTAATTCCCCTAGTCTTGTGAAATGAGGCAAAGAAGAACCATGGATAAATCTACAATTTTATGTATCACAGAAATGATTTAAAGTAGGGTGTATAATCAAAGACCCAGGTCTTGAGATTATTATCTCTAGTGCTCTCACTTTCATGCTAGTCATCTGAAAATTTCATACTTATAATTTACTTCTCCCATTATCCAGTATTCCATAGGCTATTAAAAATGTCTAAGCTGATCCTCTAATAACAAACTTTGATAAGATTTCATTTCAAAAATGCAGGTACATATAAAAGAGAAGACAGGATTAAATACCCAGAACTAATCTTGATAGAAATTATTTGCAATTGCATTCTCTGATTTCAACCTATGTCAACATCAGCAATCACATTCTCCCACAATCTCCTAATTTCTTTCTCGTCTCCTTGTCATAATCACACAGTCCCTGAATTTTTCTTTCAATGTATCTTGGTCCTTGTACTCTTTCCAATGACTTCCTCATAAAAATACAAAATTCCAGCATCAAAAATATCAAAGCTGTATTAAAATGTTAAACATTTTCTTTTACTAATGAAAGCAAATTTGGTACTTTCCTAAAGAATTTTACTCTTTCAGAGGAATTTTGAATAAATTCATCACGATCCAAAAGCATCCATTGAGAGTTTGACTAAAATTATCTATATAATGTGAATTCAGTTTAGAGAAATTAATAGCTTTATAGTGTTAGGTGTCTTCCCAGAATATTATGTTTTTCCAATCATTCAGGCCTTATTTGATGGGACTTTAGTTCTCCGACCAGAGATCGAACCCAAGCCCTCGGCAATGAATGCAGAATCCTAAACACTGGACCTGGACCACCAGGGAATTCCCTAAATATAATAGTTTTCTTTATTTGGATGTTGCACACTTATGGTTAAGTTTATTTTCAGTGATTAAGCATGAAGTAACCTTTTGTAACACATTAATTTCTGCTAATATAAAGATATACAGATTATTACATTTATTATATATTTATAGTTTAACTTCTTCTGAGGAGCCCAGTTTTAGGACACAGATCTTATGTGTGATCTTTAAGCCCTGGTCATAAGCAATTTTGAGGTTCTTCCTGGCATGCTTCTTGGGGGGTTGCTGCCCTCCCCGCACCAGACTTGGTACACAGCCAATGTATTACAGTTTTCTGGAGGAAGTTCAGTCAAGGGCTGAGACTCCCCCCTCTCCAGTCCAACCATGTTCATACATATAGCTGTATTCTAAGCCAAAACACCTCTATTCAAGGTCTTCCTTATTTGGGTCTTGGCTGAGGCACTTCTCAGGTGCCCCCTCTTTACTGGAGACCTCCGCTGAGGCATTTTTCTCCACTTTGACTCAGTACTTTCCCACTTTTATCCCTTTTCTCTCTTCCTTCTCCCTTGGTCCATGAATCCATAATAGGCAGGGGTCTTTTGTTAGGGGTCCTTGGAAGGGGGACAGTTCTTCCTAGCTGAACTATATCTTTCTGACTCTTGCCCAGTGTCATTCTGTGAAGGAAAATGGAACACTGAGGAGCCAGTGCCTCTTTTGGCCTCTTGTGTGCACTGTCACACTATGTGAATAAAGGCCTGATTGTTACTTTCAGTTGGACTCGTTTTCCTAACTGACCATCTCAACATTGCTCAACAGTATCCAGCAACTTGATTGCACTTATTTACTTTTCATTCTAATATTTTAATAGTTTTCTGGTCTATGTTCTTGGACGTGTTTTATAGAAAGATATTTCTATTGCCCAGAGAGAATGATAATATTGTTTCTTCCACTCTAGTATGTATACTTCTTTTTTTTTTCCTGTGTGTCCAAATGCTTTCACACATTTTGTACAATGATGAATAACAGTGTGGTGGTGGATATTCCTTTGTAAGTCATGACTTTGAAGGAAATACTAGAATTTGTCCCCATTTAATATTTCATTTCTATTTCTTACAGATGCAATTTTAAAAGATTATAGGTCTTGCACATATCAATTTCCTACTATTTGCAGCTTATAAATAACTTTTATATATATCAGCTCATATCCATGTGTAACACTCTCTTCATCCACAATTAGAAAAATAAATTCACTGCAGTATTTGATCAACAAATCAATCATATGTGATTTCAGAAATTGAAGTTTAAACATGTTAGTTTATAAAGCAGTTTTGAGTAGAAAATTAAAATTCTATCAAGTAAAAATCATAGATTAAATGACTACATGCTAAGTGAAAAACTACTTATATAAAAGAGAATTATTAGATTTTAAAATTCCATAAAGCAGTTAAGTACTATACTATCTAATAAAAAGGATTGTAACTTAATATGATTTGAAATCAGTAGGCAGGTACATAACTATTATGATAAATAATATAAATACTATATTAATGCTACCATATATACACATGCATGTGTTGAGGTACACATTACTTAGACTATATGAATATATTTATTTTAAAAAATGAGTAAGTCTGCTAGAATGGAGAGCCAAATCCTATGTATTTTTCTCTCACTGTATAGAAAGCATATAGTTTAGGAATTCTGTATTTCTTTTAAACTCATCAGAATAAAATTTAAACCTTCTGAAAAATAATGAAAAAGAAGAAAAGTTAAATTGACTATGCAATTTAAAAAATATATTTGCTCTACAGATTGCTGTTTTAATTAAAACTTTTGTTTGTATATTCTTGGGCTTAACCAATCCACAAATCATTTCACAGTTGCAGACTTTTCAGCAAACTAGCCCTGAAATACTGTGAGACTCATCAAAAGAAGTTCCTTTAGCCCAAGATTCTCAGAATTGGAAGGGACCTTGGAAATTGACTGATTTTTCTCACTCCAATTCTTCTCACTCTACAACAAATTCATGATTCCCTCTACGACATCTATGCTAGTGATCATTTAGCATCCACTTGAATACCACTCATGATGAAAAACTCACTGGCTGCTAAGGTATTGCATCCCATATTTGAATTATTGTGAATAATTTGTTCATCAACTTGTTAAAGACAAATATGATTCCTTATAATTTTATCAAATGAGGATTAAAAAAAATTAACACATTCCACATATCTGAAAAAAACTTCAAAAGTGTGAAGATATTTCTTCAGATTAAACATCTCAACTATTCCACAATGGAATCCTTTTTAATTCTGTTCACCACTCACAGTATATTTTCCTGGACACTATTCATTCCATTTTCATTAATAACATAAATTTGCACATAGAGTTAATTACCCACAGCTGGAGTTAGTCTACTTATAATATCTTATAGTATTTAACATAAATGAAAGTTTCCTTTGTTATATACTATACTTAACTGCACACTGAATTTCTATTAAGGCAATATTAATTTATTGTTTTTTTCATTCTTTGGAAAACCATTCCATATTGCTAAGTTTCACTGTGATTCTAGTAACCTAAAACTTTGACATAGATTTTTTGTACTATTAGGAAAGCACCACTCTTCATTTACTGCTTCAGCAGATGCTTCTCATTAAAAAAAAAGTGACCTTAATGTGACCTTATTGTTAATACTGTTAAAGTTAATCTTTTAGTAGAAAGTTTATAAAGTCCCCTGAAACATTCATGAATCCTTATTCTATCAACAAAATAATCCTCATCCCTTCTGTATTGTAAATACTCCCAATGTTATCTTAATAAAAATGTTGACCAATTGAAGATAAAGAATAGCGCTTTGTGGCATGTCCTACTAAAAAATCCCTCTGTAAACTGTCTTATTTACTACTGTTTCTCTAGCACCTAGAAGAGTGCCTGACATATGTAGGCATTCAATAAATATTTTTTTAGAGGATGGCTTTAGAAATCACTCTTACTGGGTTTACATAGATCATATCAACACTCGTGAGATACTATCATTTACCAGCTACTCATTCATCAATTTTACTAGGGTATTCCTCACATACCTAGGAGGTACCCCTAACTTCACAACAATCCATGCTACCCCTTATCCAGTCAACCAAAAACAGAACTTAACTTTACATTTTGATTTCTTCATATTCATATCCTTAATATACTTTCACACACACATGCATAACATGCAAATATTTTATCTTACAATAATGGGATCATATTAAATAACTTGTAGAAATTCTTCCAAGTCAAATAATAAAGTATTCCTTTAATAACTGCATAACATTTTATTGTGTGAGTGTTCTGTAATCAGGCTGCTTCATATTGATGGGTATTTTTTTTTTCCCAGAACAATACTACAGTAATTGTCCTTGGACAAAAAATGGCAAACTGATGTGGTTTTATTTCCATGCAGTAGCTTCCTTGAGAGATTACTTGACAAAGAGTATGTGTATTCTTCACTTTAATCAATGTTGATAGACTGCTTTTCACAATGGCTTTACTAATTCACATTTTTACCAGGAATTAAGAATTAACCATTGAGAGGTTTCAAGATGGTGGTGTAGGAAGATCCTCAACTCACCTCCACCCACAAATAAAACAAATCTATAACTACATATGGAATAATTCCCTCAAAAAGGCAGCTGCAAACTGGATAAACAGAGCCTCCACAACAAAGGGTAAAAGGACAGCACTGAGACAGGTAGAAGAGGCAGAGATATGGTCTCAACAAGGAAAATTCCACACCCCAGCCATAGCAAACCACAATTGGGAGGGGTCACAAAGGTAAGGATCTTTTCCCTGAGGTATGAGGAATTTAGCTCCACATTAGGCACTCCAACCCTTAGATCCTGCACAGGAGAGATGAGCCCCCAAAACAGCTGTCTGTGAAAACCAATGAGGAATGTGCCCAGGAAAACTACAGAACTTCAGAGAACACAAAACCTGCTCTTAAAGGGCTGGTATGCAGACCCACCTGACTTGAAAACCAGCACAAAAACAACATATTGAAAAGTGCATGGGCCAGATGTGAAAGGGATCCACTTACTAATCTTAAAGCCTCTGCCAGAGAGGCAGAAAATAGTTGGAATGCTGTATGGGGACTGAAACACTGGTGGGAGACATTTTTGTGGTCTCAGCCTACTCGAATGTCAACACTGGTGGATGATATTTTGGAATTCTCCATCTAACCTCATTGACACCAGTTGCTGCACCCTGCAGAGAGCCCCACTTACCTCTGAGCCTTGGCCAAGCCTCACAGCTGGTCAAGAAATAGCCCTGCCCCCCAGCATGCCACAGCAGCTGCTGCTGGGCTCCGCAGCTTATCCAGGGACCAACCCTGCCCATCAGGACTGTGCAGCTGTGCTACTGCCACACCAGAAGGGAGCAGGCAGCCCACTTAGGAGACACCCTGTGAGTGCCTGGCTCTGGTGGCCAGGTAGGATTGTGCTTCTGAGCTCCACAGGACATCTCTTAAATAAGGTCACTCCTTCAAGACTAGAAGTGATAACTGATTTACCTAATACATGGAAACAAACACAAAGACTTGGACAAAATGAGAAAAGAGAGAAATATGTTCCAATGAAAAGAACGAGAGAAAACCTCAGAAAAAGAACAAAACAGATAAGTAATCTACTTGATAGAGAGTTTAAGATAACAATCATAAAGATGTTCAGTGAACTCAGGGGATAAATGGATGAACACAATGAAAACTTAAACAGATAAAAAATGTAAGAAAGTACAAAATAGAAGGTATACTAAA
>NW_006780801.1:282633-328827 GCF_000442215.2 Lipotes vexillifer | reverse complement strand
GTTCAGCAGCAGACTAGATAAGGTAGAAGAATAAGTGAGCTGGAAGACAAAACAATGGAACTAACTCAGAGCAGCAAAATACAAGAAGAATTTTAAAAAGTAAAGATACCTTAACATCAAGCAGAATAACATCTTAATTATAGGGGTCCCAGAAGGAGAAGAAAGAGAGAAAAGTCCAGAAAACTTATTTGAAGAAATAGTGGCTAAAAACTTCCCCAGTATGGAGAAGGAAGGAGACATCCATGTCCAGGAATCCCAGAGAGTTCCAAATAAGATGAGCCCAAAGAGACACACACCAAGACACATTATAATTAAAATGGAAAAAGTTAAGGATAAAGAGAGAATCTTAAAAGCAGCAAGAGAAAAACAATCTGTTATGTACAAAGAAAACCCCATAATGCTACCAGTAGATTTTTCAGCAGAAACTTTCAAGCCAGAAGAAAGTGGCTTAACATATTCAAAGAGCTGAGGAGAAAAAAAAAAAATCCAACCAAGAATTCTCTACCTAACAAGGCTACCATTCAAAATTGAAGAATGGATCAAGATTTTCCCATATAAGCAAAAGCTAAAGGGGTCCATCACTATTAAGTCCTACAAGAAATATTATAGTGACTTCTTTAAGCTGAAAAGAAATGGCACAAATTAACAAGAAAACATAAAGAAGTAAAAATTTCATTGGAAAAGGTAAATATATCATAAAGGTAGTTAGTTGATCAATCACTTATAAAGCAAGCACAAAGAATAAAAGACAAAAGTAGTAAAAGGTAACTAAATGAACTAAAATTACAATTATTAGTTAAAAGATGCACAAAAGAAATAGATGAAAAATGTGTCATCAAAAGTATAAAATGTGGGCTTCCCTGGTTGCGCAGCTGTTGAGAGTCCACCTGCCGATGTAGGGGACATGGGTTCGTGCCCTGGTCTGGGAAGATCCCACATGCCGTGGAGCGGCTAGGTGCGTGAGCCATAGCTGCTGAGCCTGTGCGTCCAGAGCCTGTGCTCCACAATGGGAGAGGACACAACAGTGAGAGGCTCACGTATCACCAAAAAAAAAAAAAAATCCACAATGGGAGAGGACACAACAGTGAGAGGCTCACGTCCCAAAAAAAAAAAAAAAAAATGTATAAAATGTGTGGGGAGGAGTAAAAAGATAAAGGCTCAGAATGTGTTCAAATTTAAGTCACTACCAACTCAAAACTGGCTACTACTCACATAGCATGTTATATGTGAACCTCACAGTAACTGCAAGGAAAAAACTTATGGTAGATACACAAAAGAAAATGAGAAAGAGTCTAAATATAACATTAAAGAAAACCACCAATACAGGACAAGAAAAAAAAAAGGAACAGAGAGGAACCACAAAAACATTTAGAAAAACAATTATCAAAATGGCAATAAGTATATATCTACTAATAATTATATACCTATTAATGATTATATTTACTTTAAATGTAAATGGGACAATTTGCTAATCAAAAGACATAGAGTGGCTGAATGGATAAAAAACAAGACCCATCTATATGCTGCCTATAAGAGACTCAGTTTAGAAGAAAGGAAAGACAATGACAAAGTGAAGGGATGGATAAAGATAATCCATACAAATAGAAATGAAAAGAAGCTGTAATAGCTATATTCATATCAGACAAAATAGATGTAAAACAATGACCGTATTAAAACACAGGGATGAGCATTACATAATTATGAAGTGGTTAATCCTACAAGAATATATAGTATTTATAAATGTATATGCACCTAACAGAGGAGAACCAAGATATATAAAACTAATATTAACAGACTTAAAGAAAAAAAGAAAGCAATGCAATTATACTAAGGAATTTTAACACCCCTCTACAACAATGAATGGGTCAACCAGACAGAAAATCAACAACAACAACAAAAATGGACTTAAACAACACATTAGACCCATGGATTTAATAGATATATATATAGGACATTCCACCCAAAAGCAGCAGAATGCACATTCTTCTCAAGCGCACATAAAATATTCTCCATAAAAGATCACATGTTAGGTCACAAAACAAGTCTCAATAAGTTCAAGAAGCTTGAAATCATATCAAGCATCTTCTCCAACCACAATGCTATGGAACTAGAAATCAATCACAAAAAAGGGAAAACTCACAGTTATGTAGAGGTTAAACCACAAGCTCCTGAACAACAAATGGATCATCAAAGGACCTAGAAACAAATGAAAACAGAAATATAACATACCAAAATCTATAGGATGCAGCAAAAGCAGTTCTATGAGGGGTGTTCATAGAAATACAAGGCCTACCTCAAGAAACAAGAAAAATCTCAAATATGCAATTTGATTTTATACTTAAGGGAATTACAAAAAAAAAAGAAGAAGAAGAAGAAGAAGAACAAACAAAGCCCAAAATTAGTAGAAGGGAGGAAATAATAAAGATCAGAAAAGAAATAAATGAGATAAAGACTAAAAAAATATAGGAAAGTCCAATGAAACTAAGAGCTGATTCTTTGGAAAGATAAACACAATCAACAAAACCTTAGCTAGAATAACCAAGAAAAAAAGAAAGAGGACTCAATAAATAAAATCAGAGATGAAAGAGAAGTTACAACTAATACCAAAGAAATGCAAAAGATCAAGAGAGACTACTACTAACAATTATATGACAACAAATGGGACAACATAGAAGAAATAGATAAATGCCTAGAAACATACAATCATCTTAGAGTGAATCATGAAGAAATATAAAATGTGAATAGACAAATTACTAGCAAGGAGATTGAAATAGTAAACAAAAATCACCCAACAAAAAAACCCTAGGACCAGAAGACTTCACTGGTAAATTTTACAAAATATTCAAGAAGAGTTAACACATATCCTACTCAAATTCTTCACAGAAAGAGAAAAAAACTGAATACTTTCAAACACATTTTATGAGGCCAGCATTACACTGATACCAAAACTAGATAAGAACAGGACACTACAAAAAAAAAAAAAAAAAAAAAAAAAAAAAAAAAAAAAAAAAAAAAAAAAGAGAGAGAGAGAGAAAGAGAGAGAGAGAGAGAAGAAAAGAAAGAAAGAATATTACATGCCAATACCCTTGATAAACCTAGATGTAAAACTCCTCAACAAAATATTAGCAAATCAATCCAACAATACACTAAAAGGATCATACAGCACAATCAAGTAGGATTTATTCCAGGTATACAAGGATGGCTCAACATCTGCAAATCAATCAATGTGATATATCATATTAACAAAATAAATAATAAAAAACATATGATCATCTCGATAGATCCAGATAAAGTATTTGACAAAATTTAACATCCACTTATGATAAAAACTCTCAAGAAAATGGATATAGAGGGAACATACCTCAACATAATAAAGGACATATATGAAAAACCCACAGCTAATATCACACTCAACAGTAAAAAGCTGAATACTTTTCCTCTAAGATCAGGATTGAGACAAGGATGCCCTCTCTCACCACGTTTATTCAACATAGTTTTGGAAGTTGAAGCCACAGTAATTAGGCAAGAAAAAAATAAAAGATATCCAAATCGGAAAGGAAGAAGTAAATCTGTCACTATTTGTCAATGACAAGATATTAATACTATATATATAAAACCCCAAAGTCTTCATCAAATGACTTAAAACTAGTAAATGAAATCAGTAAAGTTGCAGGATACAAAATCAGTATACAGAAATCTGTAGTGTTTCTATACTCTAATAACAAGCTATCAGAAAGAGAAATTAAGAAAACAATCCCATTTACAATTGCATAAAAAACAATAAAACACCTAGGAATAAGTTTAACCAAGGAGGTGAAAGACCTGTACACTGAAAACTATGACATTAATTAAAGAAACTGAAGAAGATACAAATACATAGAAAGATATTTAATGCTCATGGATTGGAAGAATTGACATTGTTTAAATGTCCATCCTACCCAAAGCAATCTACAGATTTAATGCAATCCCTGTCAAAATTCCAATGGCATATTTTACAGAACTAGAAGAAATCTAAAATTTGTATGTAACTACAAAAGATCCTGAATAAGAAAACAGTTTTGAGAAAGAAGTACAAAGCTGGTGGTATCATGCTCCCTGATTTCAAACTATACTACAAAGCTATCATAATCAGAATAGTATGGTATTGGCACAGCAGTAGACACATGGATCAATGGAACAGAACTGAGAGCCCAGAAATAAACCTCTGCATATATGGACAATTTCTGACAAGGAGCATAGAACATACAGTGGAGAAAGGTAAATCTCTCCAATAAATGGTGATGGAAAAACTAGACAGCCCATGAAAAGGAATGACACTAGAACATACATAAAATTTTTATGTCTTATGTCATACATAAAAATTAACTCAAAATGGATTAAAGACTTGAATGTAAGACCTGAAACCATACAATTCTCAGAGAAAACAGGTGGCAACTTCATTGACATCAGATTAGCAATGTTTTTGTGGCTCTGATTCCAAAGGCAAGGGAATCAAAAGCAATAAGAAGGAGAAGATATTTGCAAACCATGTATCTGATAATAGGTTAACATCCAAAGTATATAAAGAACTGATACAACTCAACAACAGAAAACAAACAACCTGATTAAAAAATGGGCAGACAATATGAATAGACATTTTTTTCCAAAGAAGAAATATAAATGGTCAATAGGCATATTAAAAGATACTAAACATCACTAATTATTAGGGAAATGCACATCAAAACCCCAATAAGATATCACCTCAGTCCTGTTGCGAATGGCTATTATTGAAAAGACACGAAATAATAAGTGTTGGAGAGGATGTGGAGAAAAGGGACCCTTGTAAACTGCTGGTGGGACTGTAAATTGGTGCAGCCATTATGGAAAACAGTATGGAGATTCCTCAAAAAATTAAGAATTGAACTACCATATGACCCAGCAATTCCACTTCTGGGTGTTTTTCCAAAGTAAACTACTTCAGAAAGACACATGCACCCCTATGTTCACTGCAGCATTATTTACAATAGCCAAGATATGGAAACAACCTAAGGGTCCATCAATGAATGAATGGATAAAAAAGATGTGAGTTCACACACACACACACACACACACAATAGAATACTACGTCAGCCATAAAAAAGTATGAAATCCTGCTATTTGTGACAACATGGATAGACCTTGTAGGTATGCTAAATGAAATAAGTCAGACAGAGAAAGAAAATACTGCATAGTTTCACTCCTATGTGTAATCTTAAAAAATAAAACAAGCAAAACAAAAACAAACCCATATATAAAGAGAAGAGGGCTTCCCTGGTGGCGCAGTGCTTGAGAGTCCGCCTGCCGATGCAGGAGACGCGGGTTCGTGCCCCGTTTCGGGAGGATCCCACATGCCGCGGAGCGGCTGGGCCCGTGAGCCACGGCCGCTGGGCCTGCGCGTCCGGAGCCTGTGCTCCGCAAATGGGAGAGGCCACGACAGTGAGAGGCCCGCATAACGCAAGAAAAAAAAAAAAAAAAAAAAAGAGAGAAGAGATTAGTGGTGACCAGAGGGGAAAAGAATTGAAGGGTGGGTGAAATGGATGTCAACTATATGGTGACAGATGATAATTAGACTTGTAGTGGTGATCACTTTTATTATATACAGATGTTGAATTACAATGCTGTACACCTGAAACATAATGAAAAGTGTAAACCTGTTAATAAATCATGTAATATGCAACAAAAGAATTAACACTGATACATTTCTAGAAACATACATTCCCAGGAAGACTGAATCATGAAGAAACAGAAATCTGAAAGGGTCAAGTTAATAAAAAGGATATTGAATCAATAACCCAAAAATTGTCCAGTTAGAAAATCCAGAACGAAAATGGCTTCACTGGTGAATTCTGCCAAACGTTTAAAAAAGAATTAAAACCAATTCTCCTGAAACTCCTCTGAAATATTGAAGAGGAAAAACACTTTCAAGTTATTTATGAGGCCAGCATTAACTTGATACCAAAGTGAGACAAAGACACTACAAGAAAATAAAAATACAGGCCAATATCCTTGATAAACACAGATGTAAAAATCCTCAAAAAATGTTAGCAAAGCAAATTCAGCAGCACATTAAAAGGATCATACCCCATGATAATGTGGAATTTATCCCTGGGATGCAAAGATGGCTCAACATATATGAATCAATAACTGTGATACACCACATTAAAAGAAAGAAGGATAGGGCTTCCCTGGTGGCGCAGTGGTTGAGAGTCCGCCTGCCGATGCAGGGGACACGGGCTCGTGCCCCGGTCTGGGAGGATCCCGCATGCCGCGGAGCAGCTGGGCCTGTGAGCCATGGCTGCGGAACCTGCGCATCCGGTGCCTGTGCTCCGCAACGGGAGAGGCCACAACAGTGAGAGGCCCACGTACCGCAAAAAAAAAAAAAGAAGGATAAGAATCATATCATTTCAATATATGTAGAAAAAGTATTTGACAAAATTCAACATTGTTTCATGATAAAAAAAATCTCAAAAATTAGGTATAAAATGAATGTGTCTCAGCAGAATAAAGGCCATATATGACAAGCCCACAGCCAAAATCATACTCAGCAGTGTAAAGCTGAAAACATTTCCTCTAAGATCATGTACAAGCCATGAATGCACATTCTTGCCACTTCTATTCAAGACAGTACTGAAGGTTCTAACTAGAGTAATTAGGCAAGAAAAAGAAATAAAAACATCCAAATCAGAAAGGAAAAAGTAAAATTGCCTCTGTTTGCATATGACACAATATTATATATAGAAAACCCCAAAGACTCTACCAAAAATCTGTTAGAGATGATAAACAAAATCAGTAAAATTGCAGGATATAAAATCAACATACAAAAATCAGTTGCATTCCTATATAGTAACTATCCAAAATCCAAAAAAAAAAAATTAAGGGGCTTCCCGTTGGGCCCCCCCCTGCCGACACAGGGGACATGGGTTCGTGCCCCGGTCTGGGAAGATCCCACATGCCGCGGAGCGGCTGGGCCCGTGACCCATGGCAGCCTAGCCTGCGCGTCCGGAGCCTGTGCTCCGCAATGGGAGAGGCCACAACAGTCAGAGGCCCGTGTACTGCAAAAAAACAAAACAAAACAAAACAAAAAATTAAGGAAAAAAAATCCCACTTACAATATCATCAAAAAGAATAAAATAATTAGGAATAAATGTAACCAATGAGGTAAAATATTGTACACTTAAAGCTATAAAACAATGAAGAAAATGGAAGAAGACACAAAATAATGGAAAGATATCCTGTGTTCATGGATCAGAAGAATTAATATTATTAAAATTAATATTAAAATTAATATTAAATTAAATTAATATTGTTAAAATGTCCATACTACCCAAAGAAATCTACAGATTCAATGCAATACCTATCAAAATTCCAATGGCATTTTCCATAAAAATAGAAACAGGAACTCTGAAATTCATATGGAACCTCAAAAGACCCTTCATAGCTTAAAGTAATCTTGAGCAAAAATAGCAAAGCTGGAGGCATCACACTTCAAAGCTAATCAGAACAATATTGCCATAAAACAGACAGAAAGATCAATGAACAGAAAAGAGAGCCCGGAAATCAACCCATGCATATATGGTCAACTAATTTTCCACCAAAGTACCAGGACTACACAACAGGGAAAGGATAGTCTTTTCAGTAAATGGTGATGGGAACACTGGATATCCACATACAAAAAAATGAAATTGGACCTTTATCCTACAACATACACAAAAAACATCCCCAACTTAAATTTAAGACGTAAAACCATAAAACTCCTAGAAGAAAACACAGGGAAAAGCTACTTGAAATTGGTCTTGATGATGATTTTTTGGATTTATTGCCAAAAGCACAGGTAACAAAAGCAAAAAAAAAAAAAAAAAAAAAAAGTTGGACTACATAAAATTAAAAATGTTTCTTCATAGGAAAAAACCGATCAACAAGATGAAAAGGCAACTATGGAATGGGAGAAAATATTTGCTAACCATATATCTGATAAGGGGTTAATACCAAAAATATATAAGGAATTCTTACAAGTCAGTAGCAAAATAACCCAAATAAACTGATGCAAAAAAGGGGAAAGGACCTAAATAGACATTTTTCCAAAGAAGGCTGACAAATGACTAACAGATACATGAAAAGAAACAACATCACTAACTGTCAGAGAAATGAAAATCAAAATCGCAATGAGATGTCACCTCTCATCTCTTAGAATTTCTATAATCGAATAGTTAACAGCAAATGTTGATGAGGATGTGGAGAAAATGGATCTCTTGTGCACTGTTGGTGGGAGTGTAAATTGTTATAGTCATATGGAAAACAACATGGGTGTTCCTTTAAAAGTTAAATATAGAACTACCATATGATCCAGCAATCCCACTCCTGGATCACTGGAGTACGAAATGAAATCACCATCTTGAAGAGATATCTGTACTCCTGATTTTATTGTAGCCTTATTCACAATAGCTAAGATATGGAAACAACTTAAGCATCTGTTGACGAATAATTGGATTTAAAAAATACAACACACACACACATGCACACACACACACACACACACACAGAGGAATATTATTTGGCCATAATAAAGAAGGAAATCTTGCCATCTGTTATAACATGGAGGAACTTGCAGGGCATTATGCTAAGTAAAATAAGTGAGACAGAGAAAATAAATACTGTTTGTGTCATCTAAATGTGATATAGATGACATTTCTCTCTAAAGAATTATACCTGTTGTAATTCCTAAATGTGAATACTCCTAAGTATTTTGATTCCTTCCTTTACAGGTTACCTAGAAATTTCTGCAATTCCAACTTCACTTAGCATACTAGCTCTGAGTTCATATTTCAACAAACTAGCCAAGCAAAAAATTGGGGCTATATTCATCTTCTTGAGCTAAAAGTGAAGTCCAGGCCTTCCTTTGAGTCTAGCCTCACCAATGAGTTTCACTCAGCTTAAAAATATGTCCTTTCCACCGTGTTGCAGCAAACTAAGTATCAATTCCTACATATATTCCCAGGTATTTACAATAAAAAGTCTTGCTAATCTTTTGTTCCCTAGATGATGCTTTCTCCTTGTTTTCCCAGGATGGTATAGGTCTAGTTATAGGTAATATGGTAAAAAAGCAAGCAGGGGATATACTATCACATCACCTTGCAAAGTGTACCTCAGGTAAGATAATTATAGGGCTTTACAGAAGGTTAAGACCAGCCTCATAAGAAAGCAAAGGAGAATCAACTCCTGTAGCAAGATATTCTCAATGTGAGCCTTTTCAGTCTCTGCAAAATAGAGGCACACTGGTACATCCACTGTATTCAGCAGTGACAACAAATTTAAGGATCTCTTTTATCTCTATGAATTATTTTCACCTGTGATGTTTTACCCCATAATACAACCAACATGGATTATTTTAAAGTCTCCAACAATCTATTACATTATCTAACATGTCCTTCCTTTTCTGGTACTTCATTCTGGGTAGAGATGGAAGGGGTCTCACCTTACTTTAAAGTTCCCTTATGCCTCATCTTTACATATTTTGAATAACTCTAAGCTTAACATATTACAAAAGTAACATTTTTTGCAGTATAAATGACTTCAAATTTTAAATGATACCTCATTTAACATCAGATCACTATATTCCTTTAAACCAATGAGATAATATTATCCATAAGGCAAAAATGGGTCATTTTTAAATGTTAATTTAAATTTTATATACCTTTTTTCCCTTCTCAAATTGGTTGTTTCTCACTGTTTAAACCTAGAGAATGTGGAGAGTTTTGACTTCTATCAGGCAAGTGCTATCTATACACTTTTAGGATACATCAAATGTAAAATATGAATATTTAAATAGTTTGAAGGAATACACATAATGGCAACAGATAGAATTAAATTACTCTGTTCTCCATTAAAAAAATCTGTTTATGCATTGGGCCTTTTTAACAGACTATCAAGTTCATTATGCTAAACAAGATTTTTCTTTTAAAGAACCAAATATTTTGAGTTTGATAAAAAAGCTTTTATCAGTCTGTCCAAGGACTAACAATGAAAAGAAATATCATTCTGACCTAGCTGCTAACAGTATCACAGTCAGCTTTTATTGTGTATTTATTTGGTAAGATTTTATTTATTCAACATTGAAAAAAGAGGTGTAAAAGCCAGTGTTTCACCTAAACAGTCTGCTAATCTAACAAGCAAACTAGAAGCTCAAGATCTTGATAGCTCCCTAACCACACTATATTGAGCTCGATGTACTCCAGTAAAGACTAAGGATTTATCTCCCAGCTGAACTGTTATAAAGGATACCACCTTTGCTCTGAGGAATAAATAAAAATATAGTTTAGAAATCAATTGATAGAAATTTGTAGAAATGTGCTGGTAAGAAGAAGGAGAGTGATGGATCCTCGAAATGTTGCAGGGGATATCAAGATAGATTAAAGTTTTATAGAATAGACCCTGAATGCCATATCCATCATGCTCCCAGCTAAACGCCACAATGCTAACTGTTACAAGTAAAGGCATTTCTACCTTAGAAACATTCCCAGTTTTTGTGCTAGCCTGGGTGTTCCATAGAGATCCCTGTTGAGCAAGACCCATAATCCATGGGTCAGGTTTTATACTTTGAATTCATGTCAATCTTGGATGTCCTCCCCCCTTCCCCACCCCACCCCCAGTGTAAATTCAGGCAAAGACATTTTTACAGATTAAACTTATTCTTTATTTCCTGCATGCCTTAATTTTTAAGAGGGACAAAAATATTTTCATCACTAACCTTAATTTTGAGTTTTGCTTTTTCATGAATATGTATGGTCTCCAAAGCAGTCCCCAGGGTCTCCCTGTTCACTGGTCTCTGTACCTTGGAATTCCTTGCTTCATGAAAGTAATAGTGGTAGTAGTTATAGTAATGCGCAGTTTAACATGTGACAAGCACTGTTGTAAGATTTTTTTGCTTATTAACTAATTTAATTCTTTCAACTTTCCCATTTTATAGATGAAAAAACTGAGGCACAAAGAGCTTAAGTAACTTGTTCAAGATGACAGTACTAGTGTGTGGCTGAGTTGGAATTTCAATCTAAACAGTATAAATCAAAAGTCTTGGATTTTAGCATTACAATACTTCAGCAGAAAAATTGAAAAGAAAGCAGTTTTCCCAGTCTCTCACGTCATGCTTCATGCCCCAGACGTTAGACTTGACTAGTTCTTGTCAGTTCTGTGGCATTAAACTACATGTGCCACATTCCTCTTTTGAAGTTATATGAAATATTAACCCATCAAAAAGTAAGATGCGATTTGCTGGGGATTATTTTAGTGACAAATAAAGTGGAAAGTTTCTTTTTTTATAATATGTTTTAGAGAAATAAAACACCATTATTATAGTTTAACAACCACTGTTTTTGGAGGAGGTAGAAAATTTTCCATTGTAATATTCCTCTTCTCATTAAGGTAATGTATTCACTCATAATCTGGTGAAGCAAGTGATAAAAGTCAAAGCAAAAAGAGAGAAGTTGAATAGAAGCAAGTGTTCTTCCATTACATCATTTTATTGATTGCTGTAATTAACCACAGTCTTCTCAGATTTAAAAGTGTTCAGGTTTCAGTGAAGTTAAATCATAGCACCATTCCACTTAAAAAAAACCCCCTACATTCTGATTTTTCTCTCTTGCATCTATGAAATAGAAGAAACAGTGAATTTCAAGTGGATAAACTTTATAAGTCACTGGGCTCAAGTTACACTTAAAAATTGTACTTATGAAACCTTGGTATGAACCACTTCTCTTTCAAAATAATAGCAATGCTTTCAATCATTAGTTAAAAACCCTAAGAAGTGGCCCATACCTAGAGCTTCTCATCAGCATGTGTACCATTTCTATCTAACCACATAACCTACAAGTAAAGCTTTATTTTTTGGCCCAGCTACACATCTTCTGAGAAGGTGGGTGATCCTGTTAACACTGTCAACTTCCAGCATCACTAAAAAAATCCTTTAACTTGGGATGAGATGCCACAAGCTGCTTCTCAGTGATCCCTTAATATTTTGCCCTTGTTTATATTTTCTCAGTACATAGAAAATGCACCATAAGAAATAGGTCAAGATGTAGAAACTGGAATGAATTAAAAACAAGTTTAACCAGTAGTAGACAGAATTGATATGCTCTTCTCCACAGACAGACTTCAAATTATTCCTGTTTCAGCCAGCAGGTGTCTACAGGTGTAGGCCTGCAGGTACCATCAGCTGGCAAGGCATGAAGAGTCAGGGAGAGCAGAGTAATTGCCATGGAAGGATAAATAAGCCTAAGTGCTACTTGCCAGGAGAGGTCTGTTGGAAATCTCTCTTCCACCCATTCTGGATCTAATATACCAATTAAGTTTAGTTCTTCCTATGAAGGAAAAGCTTTAAAGTAACAGCAAAGCTCTATTTACAAGTAAGGAGAGAGGGAAAAAGCCCTTTCTCTCTAAAGAATTATACCTGTTGTAATTCCTATTGCGATTTCAGCTCTTATGTTTCTAGAGTCATCTTGTTTACAAATTAACAATTTTTTTAAGGGAACAATTCTTCATGCTTAGAATAAATCTTTATGAATTGAGCACTTATGCTACAAGTTATGGAAACAACTTTTCTAGCCTATATTGCAATAAGTAGTAAGCTTCATAAAGCAAATCACTGTTGATGAGGTACTACATACACACACACACACACACAATTACCTAATGTGCCATAACTAAAAACTTAGAGAAAGTAATTATTTTACAGTAGAAATATATACAATAATTAAGATTTCCCCCAAATTGTTAATTAGTATGTTACTAGGTCATTGTATATTGCATCATTTGGTCAAGGTCTCACTCAGTGGGAAAACGGAGTCGTATTTGAATACACTCTTCTGATTCTAAAGATCATGCCTTTCCATTCACGTTTATCACACTCCTTAGATTCTGATATTTTCTTGATTTCAAGTAACTTTATTATTTCAAGAAAGGTACTTTATTAAATACAGACATAAATGTGTTTTGTTATAATATATTGGAAAATTTCAGGGAATATAGTCTATAGTAAAACATCTATACTACAAAGCTACGATAATCAAGACAGTATGGTACTGGCACAGAAACAGACACATAGATCAATGGAACAGGAGAGAAAACCCAGAAATAAACCCATGCACTTATGGACAAAGGAGGCAAGACTATACAATGGAGAAAAGACAGTCTCTTCAATAAGTGGTGCTGGGAAGATTGGACAGCAACATGTAAAATAATGAAATTAGAATATTCTCTATTTTGTATAACACCATATACAAAAATAAACTAAAAATGGATTAAACACAAAAATGTAAGACTGGATACTCTAGAAATCCTAGAGGAAAACATAAGCAGAACACTCTGACATAAATTACAGCAATATCTTTTTGGATCTGTCTCCTAGAGTAATGGAAATAAAAACAAAAATAAACAAATGAGACCTAACTAAACTTAAAAGCTTTTCCACAGCAAAGAAAACCATCAGCAAAATGAAAACACAACCTATGGGATGGGAGAAAATATTTGCAACAATGCAACCAGCAGGGATTACTTTCCAAAATATATGAACAGCTCATACAGCTTAATATCAAAAACAAAATACAATCCAATCAAAAATAAGCAGAAGACCTAAATATATATTTCTCCAAAGAAGACATACAGATGGCCAACATGCACATGAAAATGTCCTCAATATGTCTAATTATTGAAGAAATACGAATCAAAACTACAATGAGTTATCACCTCTTACCAGACAGAATGGCCATCACCAAAATGTCTACAAATAATAAATGCTGGAGAGGGTGTGGAGAAAAAGGAACCCTCTTACACTGTTGGTGGGAATATAAATTGGTACAGCCACTACAGAGAACAGTATGGAGATTCCTTAAAAAACTAAAACTAGTTACCACATGATCCTACAATCCCACTCCTGGCATATATCCAAAAAAATCTCTAACTCGAAAAGATAACTGCACCCCAATGTTCATAGCAGCACTATTTACTATAGTGAAGACATGGAAACAACCTAAAAGTCCATTGACAGATGAATGAATAAAGAAGATGTGGTGTATATATATATTATAATATATATATATAATATATATATACTATGGAATATGATATATATATATGGAATACTACAAATATATGGAATATTACTAAGCCATAAAAAAGAATGACATAATGCCATTTGCAGCAATATGGATGGACCTAAAGATTATTATATTAAGTGAAATAAGTCAGAGAGAGAAAGACAAATAAGTCAGAGAAAGACAAATAACATATAATATCATTTATATGTGGAATCTAAAAAAATTATACAAATGAACTTATTTACAAAACAGCAATAGACTCAGAGAAAACAAACTTATGGTTACCAAAGGTGGAAGGGAGGGAGGGATAAATTAGGAGTTTGGGATTAACAGATACACATTACTATATATAAAATAGATAAACATGGACCTATTGTATAGCACAGGGAACTAGACAAAATATCTTATAATAAACTATAATGGAAAAGAATCTGAAAAAGAACATATATAGATATAATCGAATCACTTTTTTATAAACTTGAAACTAATACAACATTGTAGGTTAACTCTACTTCAATTAAAAGAAAAAAGAAAAATAATCCATTGTAATAATGCGTGTCTTGATGTTAATGGAAAGTAAGGTATTTTTAGTTACATACTTTGACTTTGTAATGAAAGAAGGTAATATTTTTTAGGTAAAAACTATTTAACAAGCACTGTACACAAATTCTCTCATTAATCCTCAAAACAACCCAGTGAATCAGACCCAATCAACCCAACTTAAGATAAAAATCATAGGGATTTTCAAAGCTATATAATTGCTATCCAACTATGTGATAAATAGTAGATCTGGGAATTGAGTCCAAGTCTACTGAGCTCCAATAGTTTTGTGCTTTCCACTATACCATGCTGCCTGAAATGGAATGTTCCCCCTACCTTAAATTGGCAGAAAGCCAAACATTTCTGATCTTCACCATAATATTGTTATAACTATAATGAATGCAAAACTCCTAACCAGTATTAATTTTCAAATTTGCATTTTTCTTACTTTTTAGTTCTGTATTTGATGCCTTATTAACCATTTTAAAACTGGATATATTTAATAATATATAATCTCTCCAGTTTCACTCCCATATTGGGATATTAAAAGTAAATTTTCTAATTAAATGATATGAAAAATAAAGATATATATCATTAATTAAGATGTTATGACTTTTTGAATCACAAAGGGAATAAAGCAAATTCTTGGCTTGAAAATTTAAAGTGATGTTTTCTATTAAGAACAAGTTAAAAGTTATTTGCACTTTACTCAGATGGAAATTTTTACTCCTAGACCTAAATAATTCCTACTTTGAGTCTCCTTTATTTGAAAATATGACTATTTTCCACTAAAGTCATTTTACCTATTTCTACTTTTCCTTTCACCAAACCAAATAATGGTGTGCTTGAAAGTATGAGGATTCTGAGATAAAACAGATAGTAAACTCAAACAAAATTATGATTTATTTATTCTCTTTCAAGAAAACATTAACCAATTTTTGATAATATTAAGAAGAGTTAAACCATAATTCTTTAATTAACACATCAGAGGTAAATCATGTGGCAGGAACAGCCTGCACCTGTATTCCAAAACCAGCTGTTCCTGCTAAAATTAATGTCTGTAGAATCCTGGCTGACAGTGGACGATTGAGTTATTAATCAAAAATGTACAAGTTTACTGGGGTTTCAAGGTTTGGCACAATTGTAATTTACTCATCACCAGTTTCCTAAGAAATATAGATAGAAGAAAAGAATTAGGTAAAATTCTTGATTAAACAACGTCATATTTTTCTAATACTAACTTGATTCATTGGATCCTTTTTTACTTATAAAATGAATCTCTCTGTCATGCATGCAATGTTTCCCACTAGTTTACCATACACTAGTGGAAGGAAGGAAGCAAGCAAGCAAGAAAGGAAGGAAGGAAGGAAGGAAGACTGACTCAGGAATATAAAATGAAATCAAAAGAATCTGAAGCAAACATATAGACACCACTTCTTGATCTATGATCCTAAAATATATCCCTCACTTGATATAAGGTTAAATTGATCTATTATGCATTTACAAAATACAGTTTAAACTTTACACTTTGTTCTGATTCCAGCCAAGATGTAAAATCGGGGACCAGATTTCCCTTTTGCTGGAAACAATTTTTAAAAACTGGAAAAATATATGAAACAACAGTTTTCAAAATTTTGGACATCAGTCATTCCTGAAAGATAGAAACAAAGAAGGTGAGCATTACGATTGTTCCACCTTACAGTTTAGAGACAGTTTCCAAGCTTAGGACAAGGAGAGAGTACCAAAGTAGAGTTTGGCAGTCTCTCTATTGAGGAGAATGAGCTGAGAGCATGAGTTAAAGGAGGATAAAGCGTGTCAGAGTCCCTGAGAGAAGAGAACTGTGCAGAGTTACCATCAGGTTTTCAATGAAGTCCTAATGAGCACAGGCACACAAGGAAACTATTGCAGTCTAGAAAAGAAGCAACAAGAGTATAGTGCACAGTCTCTGAAGCTCACACAAGGCTGAAAATATTTACTATTTATAATAGGCAGAGTAGAAAAACCACAAAATTCAGAGCAATGGGTAAAGTGTTCAGTAGGATATTCCCTCAGAAGTGGAGTAATATTAACCCTAAATTGATTCTGTTCTAGAATTGCTTAAGAAAGCTTAAAAGAAACAAACTGTTTTTATATAACTTAATCATATTCCATAACACAGTAGAATAATATTTTCAGTAATACATAAATATTTCAGTAAGCTGAAATAAAATGGTACTTACTTTCTCAGTTTGATAAATTACAGCTATGGAAAACCTACAGCTAACATCACAGTTAAAGACTGTATGTTTCAGTAATAATAATAATGCAGTAAGACTATCTACTCTTATGCAGTTCTATTAACATTTTAGAGGAGGTACTAGTCTAAGAAGTACGGCAAGGAAAAAAAAGTAAAAGATATTCATATTGGAAAGGAAGATGTAAAACTCTCTCTATCCATGGATGCCATAATCACCTACAGAGAAAATCTGATGGAATCTATCAAAAAAGCTACTAGAATAAATGAGTTTACCGAGGTTGCAGATACAAGATCAATATATAAAAATCAACTATATTTCTATTACTAACAATGAGCAATCAAAAATTGAATTTTAAAATAGTATTATTTACATTAACATCAAAAATATAAAGTGCTTAGGGGTAAATCTGACAAAATATATGCAAAACCCGTATTTTGAAAATGATAAAATAGATACAAAAATTAAACAAGACCTAAATAAGTAGAGAGATATATAATGTTCATGGATTGGAAGATGAAATATTTACCAAGATGTCAATTCTTCCTAACTTGATAATAAATTCAACCAAATATCAATCAAGATCCCAGCAGGCTTTTTACACAGAAACTGATAAGCTGATTATAAATTTAAATATAAATGCAAAGAACCTAGAATAGTAAAGGAAATTTGAAATAAAAGAGGAAAGTTAGAGGACTTATGTTACCTGACAAATATATATTATAAATTTACAGTAATTAAGACCATGTGATGTTCATGTAGAGATAGACATATAGATAAACAGGGAAAATAGAAAGTCCATAAAAGACTCACACATATATGGTCAATTAATTTTTGACAAAGATGCCAGGACAACTAAGTGGATAAAGAATAATCTTTTCAACAAATCGTGCTGGAACAATTGTATATCCATATGCAAAAAATAAACCTTGATGCATACCTCAAACCACTGACAAATATTGACTCAAATCATATTATGAATGTAAATTTAAAGTTAGATTAACTTGGGTCTCAGCTCAGAGACTGCACTGATTACAATATTTTAAGTTGCCTCCCCTTCCCAAAGTCACTTTCTATTTCACTATTCTGTTTTGCTTGCTATGAAATACTTATGACTATCTGAAAATTATCTTATATTCTTATTTATTCTATTTCTATTTTTCTTTATCCCCTCCCTTAATGGACTGTAAGCTCCAGGAGACTAAAGACCTCACTAACTAAAATACATCCACTGGTTAGCATAGTACTAGCATGTGTTAGGCCCATGGTGGGGTGAGGGGAATAACTCCATGAATAAATGAGATATTTGTGGATATGTATATAAAGCGTAAGAAATGTTGTTAAATATCAGGATGATTGGATCTTAGACTATTTCCAGTTTGACTTTGCTTATACAAGTTATTTCATAATTCTGTGCCTTGAATCCAATGATCTCACACTAAAGATTAGGACACAATAATTTCTCCTTATCCTTTACCTTATGATATTAATACTACAGTCCTCATTACTTACATTTCAAAACAATATTATACACAAACATATTTAATAAATGCTGAATAACAGAGGAATAAATGATGTGACCATGGGCTAAACTAAAATGATATAATTAAAATAATAATCCTCAATACACAGACAAAAAATACATAGAAAAACAGGAAAACAAAACTGAGCAAACTGGTTGCCAGCACATACACTCTGAAAGAAGTTTCCTATCTTCAAGCAGATGTAAAAATGATTCCTGTTGAAAGCATTGAAATGTAAGAAGAAAGAGGATTAAAACAAAGCATAAGTATGTGAGTAAATATTGATCAAACAATAGTTATAGTCTTAGGTGGCTTAAATTATGTGGAGAATTAAACATATGACAAAAATGGCATAGAACATTGAAATACAACTTTAAAACAGCAAAATGGTGAGCCAAAGACAATGTATATGCAGTTTACATTATCTGACAAAAGGCTTTATGTAGGACACATACAGAACTCTTATAAATCAGTAAGAAAATGACCGTCAACCTGATTTTAAAATATGGGCAAAAAAGTATACTGGCACTTTAAATGAGGTAATTCAAATGGTCAGTAAGCATAGGAAATGTTCTCAACCTCACTGATTATCAGAGCAATGCAAATTAAAACCACACTAAGATAGTTGAGTTTACACCTCAGCTAAAAGAGCTCAAGTTTAAAGGACTAAAAATAAGTATTGGTAAAGATATAGGGCAACTGCAACTGCTGAAAACTAAAGATGAAGAGAAAATCACAACCAAAGCTAGAGATAGCAGCTAGAGGCAAATAATGGTATAAATAAATATAGGAACAATAAAGAAAAATAGATAATGAAACATGTGCTGAAAGAAAAAGTATATCCAAAATCCTATAACCTAAAAAAAATGTTTTAGAATGAAATGTAGAATAAAACCTGAGTTTGTAGGATGGAATAAAAGAACCTGAAATGTTATGCAGGTAGCTAAACATAAAATATTTTTCTTAATTTTGTTAAAATAAGAAATTTAAATCAAGAATTAATATTTATTGTAGGTTTTGTAATTTATGTAGATGTGATATATGACAATAGCACAAAAGATGAAGGAAGATACATCATATTCAAAGTTCTTAGATGTTACATATAGTAATGTTAAAGCAGACAGTTAGCTAGATATGAGCAGAGAAAGTGGGGCATGGGCCAAATGGCAGGAAACCACACATCTTGTAAACAACAGGGGCCCTTGAGCAAAGAAAAGCAGGAACTTCCAGGCTGATAGGAAACGACACATTCTGGGGTGATAAGTGTCCTGGAAGCAGACAAAGAAAATGGGAAAAGGCAGGAATCTCCCATGTTTGAATGTAACCTTTTGCTCATTATAATAAAATTAGCCTTGCAAATAAGAAGTTCCCAACATGCACCGATGCCATGACACTTCCAGTCAAGACAAATTAAGGACATAAATCTCTCCCCTTGGGAAGGTGGAGCTGGGATGAAAATTAGGGAATATGACCCCCAAACCCCTCCCTTCACAATGAATATTGCACTCCTTCATTTCTACACCCCACTAGCCAGCTTGACAAAGAAACTCAGGGCAGCTACTCACCTGAGACTGCCCGCTCTCCCCTTGAGAGTAGACTACTGCTTAATAAATCCTCACTTTACTTTCTTTTCCCTGAATTCTTTCTGCAATGAGACAAGAACCTGCTCTCCAGTTATCAGTAATGTAATATTAAGCATGTCTACTTTAATAACTATTGAAACCACAAAATATAATGCAAAGGGTTATAGCTAAAGAGCCAATTGAGAAATTAAAACATATAATAAAAGATACATAATTAAGTCCAAAAGGCAGTCAAGAAGAAACAGAAAACATAAGAAAAAGATGAGACAAATAACTTGTGAAATGAGACATAAATCTAAACATAATAATTGCATTAAACATAAATGGACAAAATCTCACAACATACACAAAAATTATTTAAAGATGATCATACACTTAAAGCCAAAAATATAAGGTGTAAGGAAAAAAATTGAAGGGTATCACTGTGATCTAGACAAAAGTTTTTATACATGATGTAGACAGCATTAGCCATGAAATTAAAAAAATTAAAAATCAGACATCTTCAAAATTAAAAACTTCTGTTCAATAAAACACATCATTAAGAAAATAAATAGGCAAGCCCAAGATTGGGAGAAAATATTTAGAACACACATATATGGGAAAAGATTTAAGCAAAACATGTACTAAAAATTCCTACAACTCAATAATAAAAATAGAAAAGACAAACCAGTAAATTAGAAAAAAAAACATATGTTTAAATTTTGTTTTTAAAAACACAAGAAGTGGCAGTGTAAAAATATGAGGTAATAAACACTGTGCCTACACTCTGAAAATGAACAATTCAAAAGGTGCCATACACTTTATACTTAGGTATGTTTTGTTTTTAATGAATTTATACTAATGTGGCCATTAAATTATTGGCTAATCCAGAATGATGGGACAAATACTCTGCTGTCATTTTTTTCAAACAAATATGAAGGAAGGAGAAAAGAAAGATGAGAAGGAAATCACAACATATCAGTTAGCCAGGCTCAAAAACAACTACTGTATATATTATAGTGTTCAAGCAGACTGAAAGTAGGGAATCAATAAACAACTTGATTGAAATGGAATGAATGACCACAATATAATGGCATAAATATGAGTCTATTAGCTAACAGGTGAATTCCTGAGCTGGATTTTCACGATCTTCTGTAACACTGAACAGGCCCCTCATACTTAGTC
Organism: Lipotes vexillifer; assembly: GCF_000442215.2. Taxonomy (NCBI): domain Eukaryota; kingdom Metazoa; phylum Chordata; class Mammalia; order Artiodactyla; family Lipotidae; genus Lipotes; species Lipotes vexillifer. The sequence continues at coordinate 307,681 of NW_006780801.1, read as the reverse complement.
AGCCTTAGTGCCACACACAAATTCTCTGCTTCAGTCAAATCATTATCCTCCCTGCCTCTTCCACACACCATATCATGTTCCTACCACTGTACCTGTACTTATGTTGGCCTCCTACTAAAAATCTCTTTAACTTTTCCTCTAAGCCACATCTATCATTTGATATTCACTTCCTCCTTGGAATTATCCTAAGCTATTATTTTATCAGGAAGATGATGGTTTTTATTTCTACAGTAGGATGACACTGGAGAAAGTTCAGACCAAAGGGGAGGCTAGAGAATTCTAGAAATACCTTTTGTAGGCACTCAGCCATATCTTCAGCATATAGATTTATTAATTACTGAGGTATTCAAATTACCAAACAGTATAGATATATTTTTCATCAAACCATGTGTTTATACCACATTTAGTCATTATGTAGTGTCTTTATCAGTTTTCACTCCTGTCTCTCAACAATTAAATATGTAAGTAACATATAATCTCCTTAGGGCAGAAAGCATTTTGTATTCATTATACACTTAGCTTTGAGCTAGACACATTATCCTGATTGTATCTTGCCCTTCTATCCACTCTCATTCTTAATTCATCATCTCTTGCCTGGACAATATCAGCAGTTTCCTAACTAATCTCTCTGCTTCCTGGCTTTCTACACTAATCCATCCTTCATATACCTAGGGAATGACATTTTTTTCTTTTTTTTTTTCTTTTTAAAGACACATGTACCCTCTTTCTTTTTTAATCTATTTTTAAAAAATATATTTATTTTTTATTTACTTTTGGCTACACTGGGTCTTCGTTGCTATGCACGGGCTTTCTCTAGTTGCCGCGAGCAGGGGCTATTTTTCGTTGCGGTGCGCGGGCTTCTTATTGTGGTGGCTTCTCTTGTTGCGGAGCACGGGCTCTAGGTGCATGGATTTCACTAGTTGTGGCATGCAGCCTCAGTAGTTTTGACACGTGGGCTCAGTAGTTGTGGCACATGGGCTCAGTTGCTCCGCAACATGTGGGATCTTCCCAGACCAGGGATTGAACCTCGTGTCCCCTGCACTGGCAGGTGGATTCTTAACCACTGTGCCACCAGGGAAGTCCCAGGAATGACATTTCTTAAACACACAAATTGCCTACTTAAAACCCTGCTGTGCTTGCTCATCTTCTGAAAGATAAAGTCCCGAGTCCTTTACACAGCCTATAAAGCCCTCTATTATATACCCATTCTCCCTGTTTCACTTGCTCCTCTCTCACTCTAAAATGAGAGCTATGCTCTTCTGCACCTCGCAAAGTTCCCATCTGTGTTTTTTCAAGCTTCCTTAGACTCTTCTGTCTCCCCCTAACACACACATATACACCCCTACCTGAAATCATTCCCTGATCTTCCTGGTAAGTATCTACTTTCTCTCAAATGCCTCCTCAAATATTTCCTCCTCTCTGAGGATTCCCCGGACCCTCCAAGTTCTATCTCCCTATGACATTAGCTTCTTATATATCCACATTGCAAGAACAAGAGCAGGAAAAGTCAAGGTATTTATGTGTGTGTTTCCAGGATCTGGTTCATGGTAGATAATGTATATAAGTTTGTTGACTCAACAAATGGAATTGCCCTCAATAAAAGGTTTTTGTGTGTTACAGACCAGACGTATTTTGGTTACAGGTATCTGTAACTCTAACATAAGCATAAAGAAAACTTTATGAGGTTATCTAGCCATGGAGAGCAAAGGGATCTGGCTGAGCTTGAAAAACAAATAAGACCAAATTATGTATTTCAACGTATAAATATATGCACCAAATTTGTAAAAGTGTCCTATAAATAAGTATAGAACACCCCAGAAATGTATTAAAGGTACACAGCAGTCCTCAGTCTTCAAGAGTTTCTCAATTCATCCAATCACTTCAAAGTTATTAAAATTTCAGTGTTAAGACTTAGCATCTCTACATTTCAGAAGGCAACACAGCCCTCTGTAATACATGAATCTCTACCATCTTCTCTAAGAACAAGGGAAAATCTTCCCACTTCACTTCACTATGTGAACACAGGAATTATGTATCCAATTATACCCAGAAGAGTTAACCAACTAAATTCAATGAGAGATTACATATATAATTTAGAAGAAGTCAATCATCTTTTTCTTCTAAGAAAGTACACAGTGGCCCTAAAATTTTCATACTTTTGAAAAAAAATCCTCTCACATAAACATAGGTAATGAAAAGAGTTCTTAGTTTTTGGTTAGCACTAACCAACACTTTTTGAGATAATGATGAGATATTTTTTTGGTCTACTTTGAGGAAAGTGCTGCTTAATCCTGTAGATAACCACAAAATATAAGATCATGTTAGAAAACGAAGCATGAGAATGAATCGAAATAGAGTTGCCAATCCTTTTAGGAGTTGCACTTTGGAATACCTGTTGGAATTTGGAGGATACAATCAAGTACTTTGCACAAGTAGGAAATGCTGTTCTTACCCATTTTCTTCTCCCTAATCCCCTTGGATTCACTGCAAGCAGCATTTCATTGTAATTGACTAAGACACCCACATAAAATGCTTCTGAGAACTGTCATAACTGTTAATTCTGATAAAATGAAATATAATATGAAATATTGATATATATTACATGCATAAACTGTCACTAGACAATATGGTCAGAAAACTATTTTCATAAACTCTTGACATAACAATAGTCTATTGAAAATCACTACAAAGGTAAGAGGGAAAAAAAGGCTTTCAATAAATGTATATTCATTTAGAATAGATTCACCATAAAAGGAGATTTAATAACAGGACTAATATACTAAGACAGCTGGGATCCTTGGAGAACAAAATCTGCTGAGTTGTGAGCAAATTTCAACATTGCTATAATACAGTAGAAATGCCTTCAAGTAAAAAATTACAAAAATGTAATTTGAAAAAAACAAACTAATCAGCAATCTAACCTATCTTATTAAAAATGGCTCTTGCAATTATCCCTGAAATTTCTTACCAAAAAGGAAGTCCATGGGGATCTCATGCTTTCCAGAGTTAATAGTATCAGCAATTTTTCCAAGTAGAAAGTATTTTCCAGAGTAGAATCCTGAGAGTCCTTGTATATCTTGAGAATCTGAATCATTCTTAGGAAACCAGAATATCTGCTGAACAATATCTCTGTGTATTCTATCTCTGAATAATATTTGGCAAAAAGTCATCCTGATTCTACTGGATGTTTACCATATTAATATCTATATCAATCACTTAAATTTTTCCAATCAAATTATTCCTTTAATTATCCTAGGAAGATTTTTAATGAATTTTTTTTTCTATTCAGTAATGTAATGGATGATTAAACATTCAATAACCCAACTTTCCAAATTATTTATGCTGGAGAAAAGATGGTAAACTGACTAACATAGTATATTTTATTTCAACTTATTCTATCCACATCAAGATTAAGCACAACAAAGCATTATATATGCTTTGTTCACTTACTAGTTCATTCAGCTCACATTTACTGAGTGTGGTTTGTGTCAGGTATGGTGCTAGGTGTTATAGACTGATTAATGCAAAACAGACTCCTTGTATACCAGAAATCCAGTGTATTTATGTCCATTATCCATGGGAGTTCTTATCAGTATAAAACTTCTAAACAAATAACCTCAAGGTCTCTTGATGAGCATAGAATCACAGCAAAGAATCTGACTGTCTTGAATGATATTTCATCCTGTCTACCGAGAAGCCTGACAAACTATTTCTACCTCACAACAGAATAGATTTCCCTTGTGAATTAAATAACTGTGTCTGCCAGATTCATTTTCTCTTTCCTTTGGAATGTGTTCACTAAATACTTACAATTTCTTTTTATCTACTTTTTTATTATCTATTAATGTTTACATCTTTATTTCTGAAAATAAGATTATAACACAATTGAATGAGTTTCATTTTTCCCTAGTCTGTGGATACATTCAGATCCTTTTGATTAGACATGATATCACTCAAGTCTCCAGTGACAGCACTTACCAAGACATCTTCTCTTAAGTTAAAGTATTTCTGACACCCCTAAGTTGTCCATTTTATGAGGGTTTGTGGTTGCTCTTTACTACTATTATTCTAAGTGTATAAACTTATCTCCAAATCCTGAGACTAGATTTATGATTTCTACATACTGATTGAGGTTTCTGAAGTTCTATCATGCATCTTGGCTTTTATCAGAAAAGTTAATTCTGATAAAATGAAATATAATATGAAATATTGATATATATTACATGCATAAACCTCAAAACATTATGTTAAGTGAAAGAAGCTGTTTCATATTTATATGAAATATCCAGAATAAATCTATATAGACAGAAAGCAGTTTAGTGGTGAGTGATTGCCAGGGGCTGGGGGAGGAGGAACTGGTGAGTAACTGCTTAATAGGTACAAGGTTTTATTTTGAGGTGATGAACATATTTTGAATTAGAGGTGATAGTTGTACAACATTGTTAATGTAGTAAATGCCACAGAAATTTTCACTTTAAAAGGGTTTATTTTTATTATATGAATTTCACCTCAATAAAAAGTGTTTAAAAAATAAAAGCATGGCAGAGATTAAAGCAGAATAAATGATACACTGCATAAAAGTAGGACATCAATGAAACAAATAATACACAGACACACAAATCAGACTGTGTTACTCAGTTTTAATGTGAAAAGAATATGGTCATGATATGCTGGTGTGACACAATTGGCAAATCTACTCAGATGTTCTTTCTAGTAGGAGAGAAGTCTTTGCCATGAAGAAAGAGTGGAGATAGAGAACTGGATTTGTTTTGAGACATGCTGGTTTGAATGGTTATTGCTATGTTTAGGCAAAGGAGTAAAGCAGGTAATTGGAAATTCAAATTTGAAGTTTTTTTTTTGAAATTTACAAGTGTCCAAAATTAGCAATATATATTTAAGGGTCCAAGAGCATATAGGTGACAGGTAAGTATATTTAAGTGAACAAGTACCCAGAAAGAAAGTATACAGACAATAAAAGCAGTACCCTAATGAATACACACTTTTGAAAGGGAAGTGTAGCAAATAGTGAAAGAGATATCAGCAAAATTAACTGAGAATATGAGGTCAGAGAACAGAACTGCTTATAAAATTAAATCAGTAATCATTATATTCCTATTTGTCCCAAGCTCCAGAGATACAGCAAGGAACAGTTATGTGTGCTCAGTGAGAGCAAGTACTTTATCATCTGGTTCAATGTCCTATTCCAAGATTGTAAGGAAATATCTAGCAGATAGTAGTCTCTCTGGTGTGATATGCTGTTGTAATTAAAGTGTATGAAGCAAACACACCTCACACAGAAGAGTATTTTAATAGTCTTTTTTAGATATTTGTGAGTGGTCTTCTTTAATACTACATTAAAACTTATCAGGTTGTAGTTTTCTACAGGTTCACTACAGTGTGGAATCTGAAACTATATCAATGAACTTTTAATACTCTTTTAATAATAAATTCATTCAGTCTATCTATACTTTAAATGGACTATTTTATCCATGTATGATGTTGTAACATTATGTTTGGTCATTTGAAAAATATTGGTTAATCATACAATATAAAAATATATATTCTCTAATATTATTATCAATTTACCAGAAAATATTTAAGTATTGGGAAGTCATCAATCTACAGTGGATGATATAAGTTGTCTAAACTCCTCATTTTCACTTGAAAGCTCACATGTTTTCATTGGCAACAAATGTCAGTTTTTTCCCTGAAATAAAAGGTCCCCTGTATTCATTTTTGTGAAAATATCTGCCAAATACCCAAGTTGAAATAACCTCACTTTATAAGTTGCTCTTTCAAGTAAAAATGGTGCTTTGTTTAAAACGTGGCTAGTTAAATTTATAACCCACACACACTCACAGAAGTTATTTTCCCCAAGAAAAATATCATACTTTGTATACATCAGAAGTGTTCTGTGTGTATTTGCCATTGTCATCATTCAGGATATTTATAAAAATGTATATAATCAAGAGTTGAGATTTAGTATAATCAAAATGTTTTACTGCTTTATCAAGGACTTTCTTAAATTAAACTAGCATTTTGTTTTCTCCAAGTGCAGGGCAGTGAAGAATAGAATGACTAGTATAACAGTTTTACACCTCTGCCATGATTTGTACTAAGGTACCATCAGTTCACCCACCATTGATTTTCCATCATCACTGCAAATATCAACACAGTGAAAAGGCAAAGGATATCTTAATATTATAAAAATAATTTTGACCTCAGTGACCCCTAGTTGTCCACTGACCACACTTTAAGGACTACCATGAAAGAGAATGAGAAGAAAAGTATTGATAGATTCCCCCCCCTCAATTAAAGATCTTTCATCTGCTGAAAATAAATGGAGTGGGGGTGGGGTATCTAGGATAGTGGTACATTTCCTGAAATAACTAAATAAGGGAGAGAGTTGAATAAGGTTAAAAAATTCAAATTGGTATACTAAAGCACTACTTGAAGTTGGAAATTATAAACTGATGAATTAGCATTTGAGGATTTTATAATTAAAAAAAATTCAGGCATGTGGATTACCAAAGGTAGGTTAAGGTAAGGGAGGGAAAATTGAAAATGTTATTTAAAAATCACAAATGGGGCTTCCCTGGTGGCGCAGTGGTTGAGAGCCCGCCTGTCGATGCAGGGGACACGGGTTCCTGCCCCGGTCCGGGAAGATCCCACATGCCGTGGAGCGGCTGGGCCCGTGAGTCATGGCCGCTGAGCCTGCGTGTCTGGAGCCTGTGCTCCGCAACAGGAGAGACCACAACAGTGAGAGGCCCAGGTACCGCAAAAAAAAAAAAAAAAATCACAAATGCAACCATCTTATAATTTGATTTTGATGATATTCTTGGTGGTTACAGTTACTGGTATAATGAGAAAATTATAAATTTCATGTTCTAAGAGTAAAGAAAGGATAAAATTACATTTTATATCATTATTCTACATTTCACCATTACATTCAGTTGAAATCAGTAAACTGCCACATTCATTTGATGGGCTGTTGAATAGTACATGAATATTCAATCATTAGAAAGTTCCTACCTGAGGTGTGAAAAGTTTAATTTTCAAGGTTATTAGAATAGAAGGTGCAATCTCAGCAGCACAAATGTACTTTTTTTTTTTCTGTAAACCTTACTTTTCAAACTGTACATACCAGAGGTGAATATTTTCTGATGTTTTGATGTGCATAAAATAACCTCTAAGATTAATATAAAATATTAGCCAATTTCTGACAATTATAATCTAAATATCACTAATAAACATTAGCATTGGCAAAAGAAAAGTGAGAATCAGTATTCAGTGAGCTTTCCAATAAAGAAATTACTTTCTTCACACTTAAATACTAGGAACATTTCTTAGAGTTTGAGGCCAAAGTTGCATACAAAAATTGCATGAACATTATTTTCTTAATAGTTGGGCCAATTATGTTCTACAAATATTTTATATAAATTTTCACAATTGAAGGGACATTTATTCAACACTCTCAATGAGTTATAGTTAGTCATATTCTAATCCATATTAATAAATGCATTTTTACTCCCTGTGTTAAGGCAGGAAGATACCAACTATGAAAATGTTTGCTCCACTTAAACTAAGAGTTTTAAACATATAATCAATATTCCATTAGATGACATCAAACTCTGTGTAACATTGTTATATTTTAAAACTATATGACAATTTTACCTATTTTATTCTCTTCCCACATTTTGGCTATGATCTTTCGTCCCTCCTGATTAAACAAACCCATATACAAACAATAGACTTTGTATGGATATGTTCTTATGAAACACCTTGGAAGTGTCTAGAGACCTTACTGAAATTGTGAATTCTTGCTGGGTTTATTTTTTTTAATATTTTGGTTAGCATATATGTGTGTGTACATATGCACAATATAAACAAATAGTGTATATACTATAATGACATAAGGATAAGTATATGCCTATTTTCTAATTTTATATCTTACTTATTCCTCTTATGTAATTGAATTGGCTGGTATCTCCATATTTGTCATAAATAATACCAGTAATAATGGATATCTTTATGTTATTAATGATTTGAATATCACTTTTCCTAGCCTTTTCTTCATTGTGCATTATAAAGAATTTAGGGTTAAGATAAATATATACTTTTAAACTTTTTAACCTAATTCATACATTTACAATTTTTTTTTATTAAGAATTGATATTTAATTTTATTGAATGTCTTTTGATCACTTTGGAGTTGCACATGTGATTTTTCTTTTTTGATTTCTTATCATGATGAATTATATTATTTGCTTCACAGATATTGAACCATTTTAACATTTAGTGAACATGTCCCATTTAGGTAATTTTAATATGCTGTTTGATTTGGTTAGCTAATGTTGTATTTAACATATATTTGCATCCTGTTCATAAGTGAGGTTGGTCTATAATTTTCATCTTTTGTGTCCTTCTCTTTACGTTTTGTTATCAGTGTCATGCTCACTTCATAAAATGACATTGGACATTGCCCCTTTTTTTCTTTGTCCTGAAACAGTTTAAGTAGCAGTGGTGTTACTGGTTCTTTAACAATTTTGTAGAATTTACCTTAAAGGATGATGGAATCTGGGCCTACTATTTTGTGGTGGGCAGGTTTTTGAAAATATTCCCTTTGTCTTCTTTGGTAATTTGTCTATTTAGATTTTCTCTTTCTTTTGGGGTAAATTTGACAGTTTAAACTATTTCTTTTATAAAGCATTTCTTTTGAAAAGCAACCACTATTTCAAATTCACTTCATCAAAGTAGCCTTTTATCTTTCTTTAAACATGTTCTCTGTGTTTATACTCCCTTATTTTTTATTTTATTTAATTTTAATTGGTTAGGTTACATAATATATGTTTTTTCAAAAAGCCACACCCTGAATTTATTTATTGATTCTATTATTATTTTCCTAATTCGATCATTTTACTTCTCATCCTACAATTTTATTTTATTTTTATTGTTTTAAATTTTTGAATTTAGTCTTTAATTGATTTATTTTCATTCTCTCTCATTTATTAGCACAATTCCTTATGTCTATAAGGTTTTCCTCTGAGCATTACTTGAACTATATCATATATATGCTTATCTATGGTTTTTCATTATTACTTTTTAGATATTTTTATCTGATTTTTATTTACTCATTTCTTTAAGGTTAGTGTTTTTTCATAACAATTTGAGTTCATAAAATTAGCTTCCTTCCTTAGATAGTAGGAATTTTTGTTGTGGTGGTTATTTTCTAATATTTTCTTTCAATACTATTTTTAATACATTTCTTTCAATTCTATATTTAATACATTTTTAATACACTGTAACCACAGTTTACATTAAATCACATTTAATACATTGTAATCAATATATATATACATATACACATATATTTATACTCTTTATACTTTGTAATTATTAGTGTTCATTAACTAATTTAGGCAATCAGCAAACTTTTTTCTAGTGGGCAAGATAGCAAATGTTCTCAAGTTTGTGGTCCATACAGTCTCCCTCTCAACTATTCAGCTTTGTTATTGGCGTACAAAACCAGCCATAGGCATGAAAGAATAAGCATGCCTGTGTTCCAATAAAACTTTATTTACAAAATCAGGCAGCAGACCAAATTTGGCACATAGGTCATATTGTATGGTCCTGTCCTAAAATATGTCCTAATACACAGTCATATTTTGAATATTCCACGAAAATCTGGAAAGGACCATTGTCTATATTCAGGTACAAAATTCAATAGTTATATAAGTTCAAATGGCTTTGAGTTCACTATTCCTTACCTATTATTGTGCATTTTAACAAATGTATGTTAATATCACACTCTATATCCTGCCATTTTTATTTTGTGAATGCTGGCCCACATTACTTTCACATATATTAGATCTTCATGTTGGCATACAATTTTTCATTATGAAGCCCTGTTCTTTACCTCAATTAATACCTTTGTCCCTAAAGGAACATAATCTTAAAGTAAGAACCCCTATTTTCTCCCTTTACTGATATTTTAAATTTCATCCTTTCTACATCACTTTGTTCTAGTTATGTCTGTTGTTTACTGTTTTTACCTGGATATTACTTTGTGATCAAATCTGAAAATCTTAAAATAGGTGAGTTTTATCTCATTTACACTTATAGGCATGGCAGATATATATACTCTCAGTTCCTATATCCTATGTTATTTTCTTCTATTTCTACAGGATTTTATGAGAATTTTGCAACATGTTTGTATTAGTTTTGCTTTTTTTGGTATATATATATGTGTGTGTGTGTGTGTGTATATATATATATATATATATACCAAAATACACACACACACACACACACACATATATATCTTCTGAAAATTTGGAAGAGTTATATTTTGTTCTAAGTTTGTTCTTGATTACATTTAAAGCCATAAATTTAACTAATACAATACACTTTTTATATGTATAATAACTAAATTAGCATGTTTGCATTTCTTCTTCCTTTTCCTCCCCCAATCTACAATCCAATTTTAGTTGATTATATCATTTTTCTTAGTGTTTTATTTTATCTTTTACTACTTTTATACCTCCATTGTTTTATTAGATTAAAATACCTTTTTTTTTTTAACCACTAACATTAAAAGGTACTTCACTACTTCTCACCTTCTCTAGAAGTTTTTCTTCCAACTTTTGCTACTTAAGTCATTCATTATGAAGGTTTGAAAGATGTATATTTGTCTTTGGAATTTTAATCTCCACATTTAATTATATTTCAGTCCTTCAGTTAAGTAAAAATCATATTCATTGTTATTCTTTTGGACATAGGTTCTCTGTTAATGCTTCTGGCATAATATTTACTATAGTTTTTGTTTTTTTTCCAAAAAGAGATAAAATAAACTAACGTTCATGAGTTCTTGCATGTTCAGAACATTTTTATTTTATGCCTTTGCCCTTGAACAACTTTCCAGTTGAATATAAAATATTTCCTCAAAACTCTATAAGGGTTAGTTGGAACACTTTTGTCTTCTAATATTATCATATCCACAAGGGCTGGCTCTTGATATGTTTCAGGAGTGAAACAATAAGAATCTTTTCCTTTGGTTTCTTTAATGGCTATTCCTTTCATTATGAATTTAAAAAGAAATTATCTTTGAAAGTTGAGATATGAACCCTATGTTCTCAATAGCATCAGTTCTTTCCCTGATTCCCTTCTGTTGATTTGATAACTGGCAAACTGTAGGGCAAAAAGATTTTCAGGACTTGAAAATACTTTAGAATCATCACAGATTACCCCTGATTATTATCCCTGATTATTATATTGTATATAAAACTTGCAGGTTGTTATGAGTTAATAAGGGAATGATATAAGGAATCACATAGGGTTATTTTATGTTGAGCGACCAAAGGATACTTTTCCAAAAAGTGACATTGAGCTGAGCTGAGACTAAAAAGAGGGAAATGAGCTGCCACTTGAGCATGTGGGGAAATGTAGTTTAATAAGAAAGAAAAGCATATGCCAAGTCCTGAGACACATTGGAAAAAGAGGTAAGCCTGTCTGGGGCACCACATGGGGCTGCAGAGTGTACAGCATCTTAAGAGCAAAAATGTTGTTAATTGAATCAGCCAAAGAGAACCATCAAGCTTTGAAATTCTCCCAGAGAACTAAAGGTAAGTTCAGCAGCCTTACCCACCAGAAATCAATTCAATGGATCTAGGAATTAGACCGGATCAGCACATCACAACAGGACTAGTGATGAGGCAGTGGATATCAGCTGATCCAAGGCTCCCTCTTCTACTTCTGGGAGGTCAAGAATTCCTATCCTCTACCCCAGTCACCTTCTTAGGAAGAGAGAGGAAGAAATTTGGAAAGAATGCACATTTACTGAAAAGAGAATGAGACAAACTACTCAAACAAAAATTGCAGAGATAAATTTGCCATTTTAAAATATCTTTACCACAGCCCAAAAAGATGGATTCGTGAAGTTTAGATAAATCATAGACAACACCACCATGTGTTGTTAACCCCTACACTTTTTATTCTACCTTTCTAACCAAAATCTAAGCTCCATTGACATGAACTAAGTCTTCCTCATCAACACTATATACCCAGCAGTTAGCATAGGGTCTGGCATGAAGTAGGTGTTCAATAATATGAGAAAAGCAGGAGGGTCAGAGAGAAGAGATGCGATGACAGGACCAGAGGTTTGAGTGATGTTCTTTGAAAATAGAGGAAAGAATCAGAAGGACAAGAATGCAGCTTCCTCTAAATGTGGAAAAACCAAGAGAACATATTTCTCCCTAGAGCCTCTAAGAGGAACACAGCTCTATCGATAAATTGATTTTAACACGTCAGACCTATTTCAGACTTCTGACCTCCAAATCTGTAAAATAACAATTATGTGCTGTTTTAAGCCACTAAGTTTATTATCACAGACTTGTTACAGTACAATAGGAAACTAACATAGATTCTTAGTGAATGAGTAAATTAATGAATGTCTATTTTGGTGACTTCCAATAATCTAAAATATCTTAAATACTAAAATTTGCTACTGAATGAAGGTTTTTAATCACGCTACACAGTTACTAGTGTACAAACTCCAGAGCGCATTTCTATACTTTACTAGCTTAAATATTGCTAGCACATTGAATTTACATAGCTTATGCTCAGAAAATAATACCAGAAGGTAAAATTATAGCTAGTCATACTCTTTAGTATTTGAGTTTGTACCAAGAGTACACTCGTATTGCTAGTATGGCTTTTACATACTTCAATAAATTGTTTTATAACTTCATAACAGTTGTCAATCTTTTGTATTTATCACACTAAAGCCTCTTTATATTTTTCAGGAAATATTTAACTAGTCATAAGGAAGAATTTCCTTAAGCTCTTGTGCTCGGTTATAAGTGCATAGTCTTGCCAAATGAGAAGATGATATGCATAATTCCAGAATAACAAGACAAATTTAGGAAGTTAATATTCACTTACTGGTTTACAAAAATATTAATTTATGTGGAAAACTGTGCAATAAAGTATTTGCTTGAAAAATCCCTGGGTACATGTCAGAAGGTCTGGAGAAATAAAATTTTCAGAGTTAGACATTAATGATAATTAATCTTATCAGTACTGTTGATTGAATAATAACAAATGAAAATAAATATCCAATAAATTCTAATATATGCCAATGAAAAAGTATGAGTCCATTTAAAAACATGGACACACTGCTATATCTAAAATGGATAACCAACAAGGACCTACTGTATAGCATAGGGAACTCTGCTCAATATTATATAACAAGCTAAATGGGAAAATAATTTGAAAAAGAATAGATACAAGTATATGTATAACCGAACCACTTTGCTGTACACCTGAAACTAACATAACATTGCTAATCAACTATACTCCAATATAAAATTAAAAGTTAAAAATAAAATAAATTTGAAAAAAATAAAAACAACTAATTTAAAAACATCCATTAAAGAACACAGGCACTGTATAAAGAGGATATTATTTATAGTTATAGGACCATGACTCTCAACATACTGATTTCACTGTGAATAGCTGAAAATGTAACCTCCCCACTTCAGAGTGCTGAAGTGACTAACAAAATGACTTTTTTTTTGCGGTACGTGGGCCTCTCACTGTTGTGGCCTCTCCCGTTGCGGAGCACAGGCTCCGGACGCGCAGGCTCAACAGCCACGGCTCACGGGCCCAGCCGCTCCGTGACACGTGGGATCTTCCCTGACTGGGACACGAACCCACGTCCCCTGCATTGGCAAGTGGACTCTCAACCACTGCGCCACCAGGGATTTAAAGTTAGTTGAGCCTGAGAACAATTGAAGATGACATAGGTATCATACAAAATGTTCCTTGTAATTTCAACTGACAATCTAATGGAGAGTCTAGCCCGCTCTTATAGGACTGTGATGAGAAAAATGGATTAGTGCAGAGTTCACAGTCAATTTCTTTACTAATATTTCTCATAGGGCCAATAATTCCATAGTGTTTACATGTCAATTGACCCCAAATGTTAGCCTGCAACAATCTGTTTAGCACCTACCCTTTCTGGATAGGTGGCAGCTTTTATTCTTGAAAGTAATATGAAATAGAGTATGAAAGCAAGAACAGTAGAAAGATGGAAGACGTAATTGAAAAGGTAGGGAAAATATCAGGTTACTCTCAACTGATTTATTGTTTTTCTGAAATGTCCTTCAGCATGGCAGATTTATAAAAGTAGGATGTTTATTATTTCAATATTAGTACGTATGATGATATTTTTCTACTAAAATAATCATATTTTCTAATTTGTCACCTATATATAGGAATATAAGGATGACAAATACTAAAAAAATTATATCTGCAAACATCTGTATAAGTGATTATAAAAGATTATCAAGTCTTCATTATTTAACTCCACTAAGCAATAACAAAGTATCCTGTTTTAGGCAGTCGATGAATGATTGTGTTCATGTGTGTATGTGTGTTCTTTTGAAAATAAACCTATCCATTCATTAATGTATTAATTCATTCATTTAATTTAAACATTTATTGAGAGAAGAGACTCTGACTCTAATTTACATGATATGTCATGGTATAATCATTGAAAACAATTCCCAAGAAAATGATATTTTTAGGTCTACACTTACTAACATTTTACTTTCTGTATCCATGGTGATAGATTTAGAATTATTTTTATCTCCAGGATCAGAAAAGAATAAAAAACATTATAAATTCTAACTTACTAGATATTTCAAACTGTTCAAATTATGAGGATATTTACTTGAATGCATATATTTAAGTAGTCTGTTTAAATAAATGCTGAAAAAAAGATAGACACTCGTTTACTTTCGTAAAATAAAAATACATTAGAAAGTGTATAGCAGTATACTATATAGCAGTATCCATATAAATGTAAAATTAAATGACTGTATTATTAAAAATGCACTGTAAAAAATAGTTTCATACAAGTGCTAGCACTTTTTTATGCTAGTGACAACATATTAAAAACAATTGCTAACTTTGATCTAACATTCAATCTTCTTTTATGTTTATCTTTATATGGCCTATTCACTTTATTCTTGCTTGATAAGTATGTTTGATTTGATAGCAGAGTGGACAGCCCAAGAATATTAGGTTTAAAATGCAACTAGACAATAAAATGCCAGCTTATTTAGTAAGTATAAAAAACCCTACATACTTAGAAGTTTTGTTTTTCACTGCTAACAGGGAATTAATTTTAAGATGTCACTTTTTTTTGTCCCTTTATCTCAGTTCAGAAAATATGGTGAAAATATATGCAGCATTCTGTGGATTTGTTAGCAATGAGGTGAGAGGGTTGATTTTTAAAACACAAGACATTTTACTCACTAATTTTCCTTCTTAAAAATCCTTGACCTTTCAAAAATTTGCATAATGCATGTAGATGTTTTTCTGGTGGTTTGTTTCCCTTTGAAATATTTCAAGACCAATTCTCACTTCATCTGAAGATTTTCTCCTATTAATAGGTTCTCAACAACCATAAATAGAATATGGGGAAGGCTTCCTTGATTTTAGCTTCAGTGTAGCATTTTAATTCTTTTTAAAGACTTCTATGTCACCTCTTGATGGAATATGTATGTCTGTGTTTGACATTTTTCTATTTTTTCTTAAATTTGATTAAAGTAAAAGTAAAAATTTTCATCCCAGCTATCCTTTTCATCCAGACTCTGTTTTCAGGTTGATTGGAAGGGTAATGTAGACATATTCTGGTAATAGCCTTCCTCTACCAAGGAAAAAATGAACACAGATGGATTTCTTTTCTCTTTTGCCACTAAGTTTATTCATTTTTAGATTCCTGTTTCCTCAAGCAATTTATAGCCTGTAAGCTGAATATACTTTTTTCCCCTACATTTTTCTATTAATTAAACTAACCAGGAACCTATAAGAGCTGCTGCTTTCAGGTAGAACTGGCACTACAGGAAATATCAACTACAAAATAATTTTCCATGATCAGCTCATTTTACAAAAAGTTGACACTTTAATATCTGTGTGTCCATCCTGACCCATAAATATGGCGTGGTTACCTGCAACTCTTCTGCCACAGCATGACAATTCTCTCCTTTCTTCTTTGATCTCCCCTCCTCAGGACTATGGTAATCACTGATCTTCCAGGTTGTACACATCTCTGGCATTTACATTCTAATGACCTACTTGTCCAGCCCCTTGTGACTGTCCTCACATCTCCAATAGTCCCCAGATCCAAAAGCACTTACAATAAAAGGCAAATAGTGAGAAACTGTGGTAGAGTTTATGGTTCCTATTAGTTGTCAGGAGCATTATGGAATGCTATGGCTTTAAGTTTTTGCTTGAACTTATTAGCTAATTGTAGGCAATCAAAATTATGAATATTCTGGCTTCCCTGGTGGCGCAGTGGTTGGGGGTCGGCCTGCCGGTGCGGGGGACGCGGGTTTGTGCCCCGGCCCGGGAGGATCCCACGTGCCACGGAGCGGCTGGACCTGTGGGCCATGGCCGCTGGGGCTGCGCGTCCAGAGCCTGTGCTCCGCAGCAGGAGAGGTCACGGCAGTGAGAGGCCCGCGTACCGCAATAAAAAAAAAAAAAAAATTATGAATATTCCTAGATCTCTGAAGAATGGCACAGGGACAATTAAAAGTTATAATCTAAAATATCAAAACCATCTTAAAATAACTCAAATATAAAAACAGTCATGCGAGATATTTGCAATTAGTTTATTTCACTTTAATGAGTATTAAATAACTATTCTTCCAAGTACTTTTCTGTACTTGGAGGCAGTCCATTTTTAATCCAGTTATGACAGAGAGGTAGGTTTAATTATTAGGAATTAGAGAAATTTCTTGTAATTATGGGATGGAAGAACTGCAGAGACCATAGGAATAATTTAGTCAAGGTCCATCATTTTGCAGAGGCAGAAAAATATGTACATTGGTTAAGTGACTTGCTCAGTGATTCAGCCGAGTGGTACAGTAGGTCTAAATATGCTGTACAGACTCCTACATGAGGGCTCTTTCTAATACAGCCTGCATCCTTGTTAATTAAAATGATTTTTTAATCTTATATATTAGAATGACAATTCAAGTATATCCTGCTGATAGTTGTCTTTTGTAAGCATAAAGCCTACATTACTTGAATATTCTAGAATAAATCACATACAATACTTGTTTTCCTGGGATTTATAAACTGAGAAGCCTGGTGGCAAGTGGAACCCATTTGCTTAGTTGTTCCTAGAACGCTGAGAACTGACTCATGTCTGCTCAGAAACATATCTGCCAGCAATACCCATAGCTTCATCACTCTTCTGCTCTCGAGTTCAAATCCCCCTTTTTTTTTTTTTTTTTGCGGTACGCGGGCCTCTCACTGTTGTGGCCTCTCCCGTTGCGGAGCACAGGCTCCGGATGCGCAGGCTCAGCGGCCATGGCTCACGGACCCAGCCGCTCTGCGGCATGTGGGATCTTCCCGGACCAGAGCACGAACCCGTGTCCCCTGCATTGGAAGGCAGACTCTCAACCACTGCACCACCAGGGAAGCCCACCCCCTTGGTTTTGATGAAACCAAAACTCTTGCTGTTAAAGTCTGAAGCTACAGAGGGACTGTCAACACTTCATTATTTTGGCCTTGGAAAAGAAAAATATGCTGTATTGCCCTTGTAAAGTAGTTTTTAAAAGCTATGCAAAATAAATAGGAAGCTGAATTAAATATTCTTTTGTACATTCCAAAACCAAAGCTCACACTAAATATCTTGTATATTAAAATATTATATGTTTCTTGGACTAGCAACAATCTACGATGATGTTAAGGCCATGGTGATTAAAAAACATTATTTTCTTTCTTAACAACAACTGTTCCCACAATAGATTAGCTAAATGCTATTCCTATGTAATGTGTGAATTAACATATTTACACTTAACAATACAATGCATTCTTAGATCTAGTGCAAAGAATAAGTAGTTGCATAAAATTTTATATAGAAACAATGTGAATGGATTAAAAATGAGCTTAACTGATTTAGCTGATTGTGATCAGAGTCCTGACTCCAATGTTTTTTCTTTAAAATAACTTAAGTGCCTTTAGTCTTGAAAAATATGAAGCAATATAGCCCTTTTCTCTTTCATTTTGAATCAGAATTTCAAACTACTAGGGATAGGAGCCATCCAGGAATTGTTCAATGTCTGAAAAATTAAGAATAATTTAAGAACAAGAATTTCCTGAACCAAGAAAATTATCGCAATCAACATGTAATTGGTTTGCTCTCAAATACCAAAGTTAGTAATCTCCTATTTTTATTTACTGGTTGTGGTAGTAGGTGGAACAATGCTCCCTCCTACCCCCCAAAGATGCCTACATCTCGCTCAGGATCAATGAATATATTATGATACAAAGGGGAATTAAGATTACAGATAGAATTAAGGTTACTAATCAGTTGACTTTAAAATAAGGAGATTATCCCAGATTATAATAAAAAGGCAAGGAAATGGATTATTCTTGTATTAGTTTCCTATTGTTGCTGTAACAAACTCCTATAAACTTGGTGACTTAACACAAATTTATATATATGTGTGTGTGTGTGTGTGTGTGTGTGTGTGTGTGTGTGTGTGTGTATACAGAGAAAGAGACAGATTTCTTTTTTAAGGAATTTGCCCATGCCATTGATGGGGCTGGCAAGTATGAAATCTTCAGGGCAGGCACATGAGCAGGTGACGTAGGGAAGAGTTGTAGCTGGAGTGGAAGGTAGTCCCCTGGCAGAATTCCCTTTCCCTAGGTGGCATCTGTCTTTATCTTAAAGACTTTATTAGTCTTATTCAAATAATTGGATGAGACCCACCCACATCATGGAGGATAATTACCTATACTAAAAATCTGCTGATTTAAGTGTTAATCTCACCCACAAAATACCTTCCAGTAACATCTAGATTGCTATGTGATAAAATATCTAAACCCAATGGCCTAGTCAAGACGTAAAATAACCATCACAATTATCATATGTTTTGGAGGTCAGAAATCTGAACTAGGTCTCAAAAGGTGCCAAAGGACTGCATTCCTTCTGAAGGCTCTAGAGGAGAATCTGTTTTCTTGCCTTTTCCAGGCTGCCCACCTGTCTTGGCTTGTGGCCCTCTTCCATCGTCAAAGCCAACAATGGCTGGTTGTCTTTCTCATGCTGTGATAATTACACACCAACTCTTCTTCTGCCTCCTGCTTCCACTTTTATGGACCATTGGGCCCACCAAAATTGCCAGAATAAACTAAAATATTTAAATATTTTAGTTTAAACTAAAATAAACTAAAATAAATATTTCAAGGTCAGCTGCTTAGCAACTTGAATTTTATCTTCAAGTTCAGTTACCTTTTGCCACATAATATAACATACACACAAATTCCAGGGATTAGAGTGTGGATATATTTGAGGGCCCATTATTCTGTCTACCATACTCTTTCAGAGTCTCCAGAAAGAAATGCAGCCCTTCAGACGCCATGATTTTAGCTTAGTCTTTAGCATAGTCACACTTCCAATACCCAGAACTGTAAGCTCTTTAAGCCACTAAGTGTGTGGTAATCTATTTCAGCAGCCATACAAAACTAACACAGTTGTCTAAACGTATCCTTCATTCATCCTGAGAACAGAGTTTGTATCTAAACATTGTATAAACTTCCTTGGGAATTTTCAGTAAGCCAGAGGGATTCAGACATTTCATGAACTTTAAGCATGATGCTTCCAGAGTGTTAAAGCCAAGTATTAGGAAACAGAAAAAAAATAGTGTACAATGGAAAAGAAAATTGACAGTAGACTGGGGGTAGATAGTACCCTATGTCCAGCTTCTCAAAATGTGTTCCTTAGAGTACTAGTGTTCTGTGAGATACTGATAGGTTTTCAGGCAAAAAAAAAAAAAAAAATTCTCCAAAATAAAATATTTCTTAAAAACTCAGGTTTTATTAACTTTAAAAACTACAAATTAAAAGTCTGTGGCAACCCTACATCAAACAAGTCTACTGGTGCCTTTTGTCCAATAGCATTTGCTCACTTTGTGTCTCTGTCACACTTTGGTAACTCTCACAGTATTTCAGACTTTTTCATTGTTATTATATTTGTTATAGTGATCTGTGATCAATGATCTTTGATGTTGCTACTATGACTCACTGAAGGCTCAGATGATGATTAGCAGTTTTTAGCAATAAAGTCTTTTTAATTAAGGTACCTATATTTAAAAAATAATGCTGTTGCATGCTTAATAGACTACAGTATAGTGTAAACATAACTTTTATATTCACTGGGAAGCCAAAAAATTTGTGTGACTTGCTTTACTGCAGTGGTCTAGAACTGAACCCACAATATCTCTAAGCTATACCTATATATTGAACACTCCACACAGGCATAGCTTCCTTCAGTTAGTGTTATAAAGAAGTAAAATGGCCCACAAAGTAGATATAGACCACTGTATGCCCAGGTAAAACTGGAGAACTCTTCGGTTTGGTGTATTCTGTGGTGAGAACCATGAAAATTGGTGTAAAACTAGGCTTGTTCTCTCAATTCCAATCACCCACTCTTTACTTTTGATACATCTCTGCAGTGATGTCAGCACTCAAGTTTCTCCCTCCTTCCTAGGCCCACTTCCCCAAGGCTCTGCATTTCAGGCCCAGCCACAAAGTAAAGAAAAAAGAGGGAAGTAAACAATCATGGGAGAAAAGTTATGAGCAGGATAGAAGCAAGTGAATAGAGAAGGCATATTGATCTTTGTCTACAAACAACATAATCCAACTGTAAATATTATATATACACTTGGATTGAAAGAACATGAAGAGAGTTGTGTGATTAGAAACCAAGTACATGATTCAGATAATAAGTTCTAACAGAAACTAGGAGAAAGAGAAATGATATGGGTAAAGTGACTTGGGATTCTGAAAACAATGATGTGTTAGCTAAATCTTGTGGATTTTGGTTTTCAGGAGAAAAGAGGAAAAGACATTTCTAGGCGAGGGGACATGAGAAAAATGCCTACATTAGAGAGAGGAATACATTCACTATTTAGTTAATCATACCTGAAAGCACTGTCTAGAATTAGTCAAGTAGTTTCTTCTTTATTTTCAGTGAACACCATTTATCACTTTCTTAAGATATCTCATTACTAATGTGTGTGTTTAGGTGTTGGAGACATGCAAGGTAGCAAGGACCTGAGGGCCAAAATCTAGTAAGAAAATAAAGCTCACGGAGGAAGGCCACATGGTCAGTGCAACTTCCCTCCTCAAGGCACTTGTCAATTTTAAAGTGGCAGCTAAAACACTAAAAGTTGAGCACAAAATAATAGCTGGGTGACTGAGAAGCTGAGAAGAGCTTGTGGTCATACAATGGGTTTAGGGAGATAACGAATGGACATCTGGAGTCCAAAATGAAGAGATACCCAAGTAAACATCTCAGATTTTAGGTTGTGCATTTGGAGGGCTATCTCAAGAGTAAAAGCAATGCAGAAATAGATCCACCTGTACCAAGTACAGTCATCCCTCTGTATGTGGGGGGCATTGGTTCCAGGAACTCCCACCCCCCCATACTAAAATTAGCAGATGCTCAAGTCCCTTTTATAAAATGGCGTAGTACAATTAATAGTTTGCCCTCCATATCTGTGGTTTTTGCATCCACAGACATGGAGGGTCAACTATATGAAGCCTAGATTTAAATAAGTGTATTTTGTGATTGGATTAAGGTGAACTTGCTCTACTCAAAAGCCTGTCAGAAACAGAAGTAAATCCTTTCTGGAGAAAGATAACATTATTTAGGGCCTCAAACCATCTCTAACTTTTCAAACACAATATCTAACATTTAATCAATATTTGCCAATCGTAAAAGAAGTGACAATCACGTGACTGCAAACCAAGAGAACAAGAGAAACAGCCCAACAAAAGATCAAAATATTGGAGCTATCAGACATGAATTTAAAATATCTGTGATTGGGCTTCCCTGGTGGCACAGTGGTTGAGAGTCCGCCTGCCGATGCAGGGGACATGGGTTCGTGCCCCGTTCTGGGAGGATCCCACGTGCCGCGGAGCGGCTGGGCCCGTGAGCCATGGCAACTGAGCCTGCGCGTCCGGAGCCTGTGCTCCGCAACAGGAGAGGCCACGACAGTGAGAGGCCCGCGTACCGCAAAAAAAAAAAAAAGAAAGAAAAAATATCTGTGATTGAGATATAGAGAACAGACATGTAGTTGGCGGGGGCAGTGATTGGGGGGAAGATTGGGAATTTGTGATTAGCAGATGCAAACTATTATATATAGGAAGGATAAACAACAATGTTCTACTATATAGCACAGTATCCTGTGATAAACCAAAATGAAAAAGAATATACATATATGTATAACTGAATCACTTTGTTGTACAGCAGAAATTAACACAACATTGTAAATAAACTATACTGCAATAAAATTAAAAAACAATGTGATTTATAGTGAACACATGCTTTCCTTCTGAAAGTCTGGAGTTTTTGTCAGGGAGTGCCTATCCCCCAGTTAAAACCTTAAAATTGTAATCTCAGACAGGTTTCCCTGGACAGAAACATTGCATACATGCTGCTGCATTTTCACTGCTGGAGAAAGGAGCATGCTCAGTGTGACCCTTCCTGGGTTGGGAGAGAGAGAGTATAACATTGGAAACATGTGTCTTAGTTTCTCCAAATTTTGCCTTATGTGCATTTTCCCCTTACTGATTCAGCTATTCATCCTTACTGTGTAACTATAATAAATCTTACTCATGAGTACAACTCTATGTTGAATCTTGTGAGTCCTTTGAACAAAGCACCAAACAGGGATGGTCTCAGTGCTCCCTAAACAAACATCTAGTTGGAAATTCAAGAAACTCATCAACCGTAGACAACGTAAATAGAAAGGCAACTATACCTAAGCACAACGTAGTAAAAAATGTAGAAAAACAAAGGCAAAGAGAACACTTTAAAGGCAGCCAATGGAAAAAGACACATTACTTTCAAAGGAGCACTATGACACCCTCAGTTGGCTTCTTAGCACACACAAAGGTAGACAGAAAAAATTGGAATAATTTTTTTTAAAGTTCTATAAAAAAGAAAAAAGAAACTACTAACTTAGAAATGTATATTCAGATAAATACCCTTTTAAAATGTAGGGTAATTCCTTTGTGTTCTGTCTACCTGCAAAATAATACATTACATGTTGTTCTCTGAGTTAAAAGCTGTGCTGAGGCAGGTGCCTATAATGAAGGGCTGTGGCTTTTTGAACTACTGTGATTGATTGCACTTATGCTTACAACAAGAAGCGACACACCATTGCTTTCACTGTAACAACTAGGAAAGATAATTAAAAAAATAAAATTTAAAGACATGAGAGTCTTATAAATTAAGATAACTGAATAAAATGTAACCCCAGAGAGGGAAGAGCCCTTCCTGGGCAAGTGGAAATCACCAGCCAGTTTCTTCCTTGAAAGCATTTGCTAAGCCTGGGCAAGGGTTGACTGTCAGACTTGACACAGTCAAAGATACTCTACTAGGAGAAGTAGAAGCCTATAAGAAGTGCATGGCAGGCCTCTGTCTCAACACATTTTCCATATTTTAAATATCTGTGAAATGTGAGGCTAAAGAGTTAACCTCCAAACATCAGACATCCAGGAGGCCAAACTTTCAACAAGGCAGAAAGAGAGAATGGCCAGACTTAATCGAAAGCAGGAAAAGTAGCACCTTAGGGCATAAAGGCAATGTACTCTTCTACAGTCTTGCAATTCTTAAGAAAACATGTCCCACACAAGGGAGAGACTACAATAAATATACAGTTGATCTCACCTATGAGACTTATGAAAACAGAAGTGGGCTGAAAGTAACTGGATTTGCAACCCAGGTCCAACAGGCCTTACTAAGTAATTAGACTGAAGTACAGACCTTTCACAGTATTTTCATAAAAAAGAAAATTTTCTAGAAACAAATGGCATCAACTTCTATCTCTGTATTTTGTATAGTAGCATACTGTTAAATATTATGAGACATGAGAATTTACATGAAATGTGACAGATAGTCAAGAGGAAAAAACAGATAGTAAAAACAAACCCAAGGATTATTCACATGTTGGGATTAATGGACAGGGACTTGAAAAAAAACACTATTAAAAATATATTAAACAAAATAGACAAAATGAATAAAGAGAATCTCAACCTATAATTATATATATATATATATATATATATATAAAATAAGCATTATAAAATATGCCATAAAAATAAAAAGTATGAAATTAAAAATCCATTACATGAATTAACAACATACCAAATGAAAACAAGATTAGTATATACTAACTCAGGTTAAAAAAAAAAGAAAAAGAAATACATATTTATTTCTTTATAAATATTTATTTTAAATATGTTTATTTGTACATATTTATTTACTTATTAATAGTTTGAGTTTCAGAAAGAAAGGAGTGGAGAAAATTGAGAAGAAATTTTTTTAAAGTGATAATGGTCAATAATTTTCAAAATCTGACTTTAAAAGACTATATTCAAAAAACTGAACAAATGCAGGAAGCAAAAACACATCAGAATAAAAGCGTAAAAATCAAAGACAAGGAGAAAATTGTACGTATAGCTAAAGGTAAAAGATCCATTACATACAAATGAACAAAAGAGATGGTCTGTCTCTTTATGAAAAGCTGCAAATTATTGCCAACTTAGAATTCTACACCCAGGAAGAAAAAGAAACAAAGGAGAAATGTTGGAATGAAGAGCAAATGGGAGAAATAGAAAACAAATACCCAGACAATAGACTTTAACCTAAACATATCAAACTGAAATTAAATATAAGTAAGCTAAAAATTACAATTAAAAGATAAAGATTATAGAGTATGAAATAATAAAACCCAAGATGTGCCTTTACAAGAGGTACACTTTAATAAAAAGGCATAAAATGTAAGAAAGAAAAGAATGGAAAACCATATCATGCAAATACTAACAAAAGTTATTGAAGCTATATAAATTAGGCAAAGTATGTTTAAGATATATTAATAGAGGGGCTTCCCTGGTGGCAGTGGTTGAGAATCTGCCTGCGCCGATGCAGGGGACACAGGTTCATGCTCCGGTCCGGGAAGATCCTA
>NW_006780801.1:268995-282563 GCF_000442215.2 Lipotes vexillifer | reverse complement strand
AAAAAAAAAAAAAAAAAAAAAAAAAAAGATATATTAATAGAAACAGAAAGAAATATTTCTGATAATAAAAGAGATAAAAGGGTCACTTCATCAGGAAGACAACAGTTCTAAGTCTGTATGCATCAAATAACGGTTTCAAAATATATGAAACTAAATTCGACAGAATCAAAAAAGAAATAGATAAATTCAGAACAACGGTTAAAAATTTTACCACTCCTTTCTCAGTAACTGAAATAAATCAGTAGCATAAAATCATTAAGCAGACTTAAAATCAATGAGGATATAAAATATCTTAAAATCAATGAGGATATAAAATAGTTGATCAACACTATTCACCAAACTGACCTAACATATGTTATATATATGCTTTATACCCAATAACTGCAGAATATATATTTATCTGAAGTATTCATGTATCATTTACCAAAATGGACAATATACTGGGACACAGAGATGTCTCAATAAATCTCAAAGACTTGAAACATTTAGAGAGTATTCTCTGACCACAGAGGAATAAAATTAGAAATCAACGATAGAAATAACAAAATGTTTGAAATTTAAGCAACATGGTTCTAAATAACCCATGTATCAGAGAAGAAATGGAAATTAAAAAAAATTTGAACCACATGAAGTGGAAATTAAAACATGCCATAATTGTGAAATATAATTATACCAGATCTTAAAGCGAAATATAGCTTTAAATGTGTACATTAGAAAAGTATAAAGTTTGGAAAGCAATGGTGTAAACTTCCCTGTCAAGAAGCTAAATTCCAGCCTCTAGATTTCCTAACTTCAGGTGGTAATACTTCCCAAGTCTTATTATGAAGCCAGCATTACTCTTACACCAAATGACAAGAACATTGCAAGGGGAAAAACAAAAAAGAATTACAGATGAAAATTTCTCATGAATCTGGACACAAAATGGAAAAAAAAATAACAATCAAATTTAGTGATATATAAAAGGGAAAATATTAAATAAACAAGTTGAGTTAATTCCAGTAATGCAAAGTGGGCTTGACATTTAAAAAAATCAATGGAATTCATGGCATTAACAAAATAAAGGAGAAAAACTATATGATTATTTTATTAAAACAGAAAAAGCATGATAACATTCAACAACTATTTACATTAAGACCACAAAATCCTCAGCAAACTAAAAAGAGAAGTTGACACTGCAAATTAGTGGTGAACAAACTCTCTTTTCAATAGATTGCATATCTATATAATAAAAAGAACACTGACCTTAAACCATACACCAAAGTCAGTTTCAAGAGTATTGTATTATCTAAATGTGAGAGGTAAAACAGTAAAGTTTCTAGAAAATAATAAAGGAAAACATCTTTAAAACCTTGAGGGTAGGCTAAAATTTCTTATCAGGTTACAAGAAACAGAAGGGTAGAGTTAGTGGCTTGAAGGGTTTTTGAGCTGCTGGTAATATTTTATTTCATGGTTGGCATGGTGGATACATGAGTTTGCCTATACATTAATTTTGGACTTAGGTTTTTGTACCTTTCAATATATGTTATATACTATAATTAAAAATTAGGTGATAAGTTCTTTAATGTTGTTCTAGCTATATGAAAATAGAATAAAACAGATTCTTAACTGAATAATCATAACCAATAAACACTAATTAATTGATTGTGTTAATCTAGGCTTGTGAATCTACAAAAATGACTTGGTTAACATTTTATCAAAAAATTTAAGAAATGGTGGTAATCATGTTTAAATGACAAACCTGAGTGAAGCAAACATGTAGGAGGGTAAAATTATACCTGCTATAATCCCAACAGATTTAATATTGTGCGGCTCAATATTTTAAAAATTACATTTAATATAAATAGAGGGTCTGCACTTGGTTCAAAATATATTCTAAATTAGCCTGAGCAAAGAGCAATGTTGGAAGAAAGAAACAGTGTCTTAGATTAGGTTCTCTGGAAGTAGACAATTAGACTGTAAGTTTGAAGTACAAGATGCTTATTAAGGATAAACATATGTGAAAAGGCAGGGTGGGGAAGGGAAGAAGCAGTGTTGGGCAGAGGAAAGAAGTGAGACAAAGCTTTGGCCAACCCAGTGGGGAGTTCTGAGACAAGCACTGCCCATCAGTCATCCCTCTTTGGACAGAAATGTTGGGCCTTTATGACTTTGCCTCCCCACTCAAAGGATGTGAGCTGCTCTGGGAAGTTCATGGCCTTGGTTAAGGCTCTTCTCTGCACCTGACTCTGATTCTGAAGGAATTAACGGCTGGAGGCTGTTTCTGACCTCACTCTCCTCACCTGGGCAGCAGGTTGAAGAGGGATCTGAGTCGAACATTTCCATGTCTATGACACATGTGGAAAAATTGGAGCATATTCAGAAAAGAGTAACTAGGATAGTGGTTATGTCAAATATTCATGAAACTGTGTTATATATGGAATATGTCATGTCTATCCCAGAGAAGAGAAAGAATTAGGGGGTATTTTCAAATACCTGAAAAGTTGCAATGTAGATGAAGTTTTAAATGTTATGTATCATAGAAGAAAATTAGGAGAGAAGAGATATGGGGATATATGTATAACTGATTCACTTTGTTGTAAAGCAGAAACTAACATGCCATTGTAAAGCAATTATACTCCAATAAAGATGTTTAAAAAAAGAAAATTAGGACCAACTGACAAATTATTTAAAAAGGCATATATGTGTACAATACAGTGAACAATATTAATATTATGATAGATTACTTTTGTGAGATGGTAAGCTCCACTTGAAGGCATCCAGGAAAACCTGGATAACTGCTTCTCTAGAATACTATAGAGATTTAAACAACAAAGAGAAGTGTTGACTACTGACATCATGGCTTATATCAGGTCTAATAGTCCATGATTTTCAGTAGCTGCTGGTCAAGAAACTTTAAAACAAAAATGTAAGTAAATTAGATGTCATGTAAATTGGAGATGACAAGTATAAGAATTATTTTTATTTTGATAAGTGGAAATATTATTAAAGAGATATACACCTCTAAATTATAGTAAAGTTTATTAATTTCAGGAGAGATCAAAGGAAAGATGGCATTGCTTGGTTAAGATTTTTGAAGTTCTATCAGAACTGGAGAATCTGGAGCAGGAAGGTCAACCTGACTTCAGATGAAGATACGAACTATGCATGGGATATATTGTAGAACATCAAGGTGGGGGAAAACAGGGAATCAAGCAAAAGATGTCATGGAATCAAAAGAAAATGTCAATCTATTTTTATCTGACCCCATTCCCTGATGATTTTATAAGTTGTAGATGGAGTTGTTCTTTGCCATCCTTAATTATGGCTGCGTGTGTACAAAGTACAAGTAACATTTAATCTAGACAATTCATTGAAAAAAAAACTCAAAGGGTTGTGAACAAACTCGATAGATTAGTCCCATCAAGACAGTAGATTTGGTAGTTTCAGGCTCTGATTTTACTTAAGATGCTGCTATTGTTAATTATTTCATCTGGGTGTGTGGCAAATCTATGTGTTCCAATCTTCAGAGGGCAGGATGGATCCAAATGTCAACTTCGTGCAAAAAACCACCTATATAGTTTGTCTACTCCTCTGAGCTGCTGATTCCAAAATACTGCATTGCTGTGCTGTATTTTGACATCATGATTCAAATGTTATCTGCCTAGGCTGGTATGCTTTAGAACTGAAAGGCTTGGAAACAACTAGTCCTCGCTTCCATGATTATCTCTCTATCCCACCTTCCAGAGATGAATGGAATAAATATA
The DNA here is from genome assembly GCF_000442215.2 of Lipotes vexillifer. NCBI lineage: Eukaryota > Metazoa > Chordata > Mammalia > Artiodactyla > Lipotidae > Lipotes > Lipotes vexillifer. The sequence goes on along the minus strand of NW_006780801.1, from coordinate 278,823 downwards.
TTTCGCTGCTCTGCTAATATGCAAATTCAAGCTCCCTGCACTGAGAGTTCTGGAGTGCATATTATTGTAACTGATGGGGAAGTAGAAGCTGGTGGAAATGCTGCTCTTGGCCTTGACATAAGAACAGATGATTAAAATAAAATTGCACTTCTCTGGTGCTGTTAAATATTGGCCAGCTGCCCAAATTCAGCAGCATTCATTCTGGTAGGCTTAGCTTCTTCCCTGATATATTGCACCATTGAGCACAGACTTCCCTTGCCTGTTACTTCAGATGTGCTAGGATTGATATATTTTTCCTGCCTCATTTCCTGTGAGTATCTAAGGCATTAAAGAAAAGATTAACCTGGAGGTATGATGAACACTGGGGACTCATATTAGATGTCACTTCTTGATGCATTACCTTTCAAAGATGGCACACACACAAGCCAGATTGAAATGGAATTTGTGCTACATAAGTAGTTAACGATTTTCTACAGGATTAAAATTTGTGTGAACATGATGTCATATCATAAACCAAATACAGTTTGTAGATTTTATATTTATTTAATAACCACAGGCATTATAGTCAAGATATATAATGGTAGCAAAGAGTTCCATGGATTATTCAGGGGGGGAAAAGATCTATACAAATTCTTGCTTTATGTAGTGGACCAAAAACTGAAAAGTTCTTTTTAAACTAATTTAAGAAAAAGTTCCCCTTTTTCACCCTCCAATGGATTAGTAGCTTGGTTGCATTTTTATTCAATTATATATTGCTACACAGTATATAAATAATTATAATGTAGTGACTGAGACTGCAGACACAGAATTGTCAGAATTGTAATTGAGACTTAGGGCAGATTTCTAAACATGTCTTTCATGTCTGTGCATCAGTTTCGTATGTGGTTAAAAAAAAAAAACAAAAAGGGGCCTCCCTGGTGGCGCAGTGGTTGAGAGTCCGCCTGCCGATGCAGAGGATACGGGTTCGTGACCCGGTCCGGGAGGATCCCACGTGCCGCGGAGCGGCTGGGCCCGTGGGCCATGGCCGCTGAGCTTGCGCGTCCGGCAACGGGAGAGGCCACGACAGTGAGAGGCCCACATATGGCAAAAAAAAAAAACAAAACAAAAACAAAACAAAACAAAAAAACAACAAAAAAAACAACTTAGCCACTCTCTCATAGGATTGCTCTGAGAACTAAATGATTTAATACTTAATAAGCATTTGGTACCTGACACATAGTAGATGTGTGGTCAATATCAGCTACTATGATTAAACAGGATAGACAGTGGACATACTGAATGTTCATGAAACCATGGCATGTATGAAACTGCTCATGTTTATCCTAGAGAAGAGAAAAGTTGAAGGAGAGGCAATATTTGTCTTTAAATGTCTGAGAAGTTATTAAGTGGTTAAGACTTTAAACTTAACAGAGTAGTCCTTGCTCATCTGCAGTTTTGATTTTTACAATTTCAGAAAATATTAAATGCAAAATTCCAGAAACAATTCATACATTTTAAATTTCACTCTGTTCTGATTAGCCTGATGAAATCTTGTGCTGTCCCAATCTGTCCCACCCAGGGATGTGAATCGTCCCTTTGTCCAGCAAATCCCACCTTTAGTCACTGAGCAGCCATTTCCATTATCAGATGACTGTCATGGTATTACAGTGTTTGTGTTCAGTAATCCTTATTTTATTTAATAATGGCCCCAAAGTGCTACAGTATTGATACTGGTAATTCAAATACACCAAAGAGAGAAGTCACAAAGTACATCCTTTAAGTGAAAAGGTAAAAGTTCTTGATTTAATAAGAAAAAAATCTTATGCTGAAGCTGCTAAGATCTACAGTTAAAAACATATACTCTGTCCCTGAAATTGTGAAGGAAAAAGAAATCTGCACTAGTTTTGCTGTTGTACCTCAAACTGCAAAAGTTATGGCCACAGTGCATGATAAGTGCTTAGTTAAAATGGAAAAGGTATTTAATTTGTACAATAAGATATTTTGAGAGAGGCCACATTCAAGTAACTTTTATTATAGTATATTGTTATAATTGTTCTATTTTATTATTAGTTTTTGTTAATCTCTCACTGTGCCTAATTTATAAATTAAACTTTATCATAGGTATGTATGTATAGTAAAAACATATATATATATATATATATATATATATATATATGATTCAGACCTATCTGCAGTTTTATGCATCCACTGGAAGTCTTGGAACATAAGGATAAAAGGACTACTGTATATGCACAAGAGAGAAAAAATAATGCCAACAGGCACAAAATTTATATATATAAATTATATATCTATATAATAAAAACAATCAAAACATATGCATATACACACACATACACACAAGCACGTGTGCACACACACACACCACCTCTCTGATCCCAACCAAAAGTCATGTCCCAAAGGTCTTGAGGTAATATAAATTTGGACATAAATCATTTGGATTGCAGAACGTAATCTGTACTTTTACACACTATATAGCCTATAAAATGGAATCAGATAATTCACAGAACCTGGCCTCTTAAGAGACTCCAAAAATATATATATTCAAGTATCCTTACGCCAATTCCATCTTTTCTCAATGAAACAATATAGTTTCTTATAATCTGATGATGAAAGATCAGGAGGGAGAAATAGAAGAAACAAAGTTTAAAGCCAGGGTACCTTGTAGGAGAAGGATGGTAGGCTGGTGCTCTAATTAAGTTCTCAATAAAGTTACAATTGATATCAGGTTTCTGTGTGACTATCAATACAACTACAACACACGTAAAAACAAACCCCAGATGTATCATTGTAGTGTAGCCACTAAAAAAATAAAAGCACAATCTGGCTCAGGAGTAGGAATATAGAGATGGCTAAAACAAGGCCTCTGCTTACAAGGAGCTCAAAGTCGAGTTGACATAAGTTAGCAGTATAGTTTGAGCATGGAGCTAACATTTATTGAGTTCTTACTATGTGCTAGACGCTGTTCTAAGCGCATCGCATGGATTATCTTCTTCCCATTTTACAGTTGAAGAAATGGAAGAATTTAGAGGCTGAGAAAATTATCCAAGATCATATTGCTGCTAATGGTGGGGTCAGGATTTTACCTCCTGCAATGCACCTGGAGAGCTGCACTCTTAACTACCATACACTGCTTTTCAAGCTGAAAACCTCTGAGTCTTTTTCACTCAATGATCTACTATGTCTTCATGTGAAAATCATACGTACTTATTACAAGAAAAGTGTTCTTTTGAAAACAGAAATTGTTTGATGTCTTGTTAAAAGCAAGATTTGAGATGTGTTGCTTTGCTTTGTTTAGCGTTTTGAACAATCTCCAACAAAAATCAATTAGATATTTGATTGCTATCAAGGAAAAACAATGCTTGATAACTTATAACGTAGATAATTTTATAAAAGTATATAGATGAAATTACTCATAGAACTGAAAGGAAACCTGAAAGAACAAACTTTAGGAAGTTCAGGTACCAAGGCAGTTCTGGCAATAAAGGGAGCAGGGACATGAAGGGTTTTTTCAGGGCCCCGTGATTAGAATAATTTCCTCTCCTTGTATCACTTCACTAAATATACAAATTTCAGGAAGAGCCTGATTGGCTGAACTTAGGTCCCATGCCCACCTCTTGGCCATAAGAGGCTTGGCACCTTGATAATTAATTCCACCAGAACCATTTTAAACAAGAGGAAATAGTTCTCCAAAGAAAATCAAGGTACTGTCACAAAAAACGAACAAACAAGGATAAGGAAAGCAAGCAAAAGCAACAGCTGTCCAATAAATATCTACTGCTATTGAAATGAAGTGATGCAATGATTTTGAAAATCTTATGAGTCTACATGTTGATCAAAAACTGCCCTTAGAAGGGGAAGGTGGGAGGAAGGCAAAGTGTAATTCATTCACAAGATAGCTACAAAAACAATCACTATGCATTACTAAGCTTATTCAACGTCTCCTGAATTCTACCTTCCCACCCCCGTACATATTATGCTTTCAGAACAAGATCAGTCCTTTCCTAGATAATTAAGCCTGGAGCTTATGAACCCCAGAAACTGATTTAATGGGAGGTCAGAAAAGCTCTTTTCTAATCCAGCTAAGTTAAAATTTGAGATTACTCGTCTGTCTTCCCTTAATTAATTCTCTTCTGAAGACTGGATCTCACCCTTGAAGTAGAATAAGCATCCGTCCAGGACAGGATGTTTGTGGTTAGGCCCATCACCACTACACTTACTGTAACATTTTCCTCATCTTATTTCTGTGCTAAAGATGCTTTTGTTGCTCATAAGATAAAGTTCAAATTCCTAGTTATAGCCTATTTTCTCCAGCTGTACATCACTCCAAAACTCAAGGCTTATCTACTGTGTTATACAATTACCTCTGGAGAGTTGGGTGAGTTAAAAGAAAGAAACATAGACATCACGTAAGGAAAACCAACACATAAGGAAGACCGAGATGAAGGGCTGCCTAAAAGCAAAATGAAATAGGATAAAATGAAGAGGCAGGTTGAGAACCAGGAGAGCTTGTATTGTAGAATAGGACATGGCAAAATGTCTAGCATGAAACAGCTACTTAATATTCAATAACTAAATAGAAAAATATAATTATGAAACAAGGATTTTTTTTGTATTTATTCCTTGAATAAAGCTTGAGGATTATTGCTAACCACTCTCTTTAGGAGCATTTAAGAACATTTATGGAAAATGATAAATATAAACATGAAATCACCTAAGTGACATTTTTCAATTATGTTGAAATAGCTTCCAACCTGAGACCTGTTCTTTAAATTGTGTGCATTTCTTCTAATTAAATCAAGGTAGTGAATACAACATAATTTGATAATTATGTACTTATTTAAGGCCTTACTTATACCTCTTTCCTAGAAAACTGCTTACAAGTAGAAAATTGCCAATTCATTGAAAGCCATGACAACACAATCCATCAAAGATGCAACTGCTGACTTGATCCTGTATTTAATATTGGGATGGATTCTGACTGGAGTGCTTCATAAATGCATCACTTTTCACTTGATGGACAAAATAGAATACATTCCTGGACATATATGCAAATGTTCTAAGCGTAGAAATTACCACAAATAATAAGTGAAAAAGAAAGTTTTAAATTCAATTAGTACTCTCCAAAGAAAGAACAAGGATGAAATTAATTCAAGACAAACCATTAGGGTAACCCTTCCAGATGATATTTTAAAATGTGAGGATCATGCGATTATAGGCCTGGCTCATTAGGGCTATTTTGTAGACTGTATACTATTCATCAATCTGGTCAGTTAGGAGATCAAAGGGAGAACAGCAGTAAATAAATAATAAACTAAACTATTGTTCCATTGAAGTCATTGGAATATTTACAATTGATTCAGTTCCATAATCAAGGTTAATCTACCTAATATAGTCCATTATATTCCATTTAGAGGCCTACCTAATATAGTCCATTATATTCCATTTAGAGGCCTTCATTATATAAGACCTTATCCAACATATTTTCTATTTAGCAAAATAATTTTAGTAAATAGGAAAGCATAATACTTTCCTAGCCAACATATATACATTATTTTTAAAATGATATTTTCAGTCATCCATAAATTCACAAATAGTTTTATTGGAATTAGTTCTCAATATAGGGCACAATTTGTCTTATTTCTAGTATGCTAATTTACCCTATCAAGTGACAGATATATTTTCTCATATGAAACTGAATGAAGGAGCATATGAATTGTGTGTCCAATAACTAGTCATCTAAGAAGCACCTGGATTAATGATGCTGCTTTCACCTCTGTTCTCTTCCATTCATAGTCCATACTTCAGTAATCTAGTCCAATGCCAGAGTCTATTGTGCAATGCTATTATATGTACTTTCTGATGGTTGAAGGAGTCTCCTTAATCATCTACTGTTAGAATATCAATCTAGAAATCCAAACAGGCTAAAGCTTCTAAAGTAGTACCATAATGGTAAAATGTTCTAGTTTGCTTCATTATGTGGTATCATTTGCCCTCAAATTGTGTGGCAGGTTATTCTTACAGTTAAGTTTTATCAAACAACTTTTTAGATTATGATTTCATGGCCTAAATGAATAATTTATGGAAGAAAAGTTTTAAGTTATTGACTGTTATCCACTGTAGATGTCACGTTTTCATCTCAATTTTGCATGTTCTGCTCTTTTAGGGATTGATTAACACCCTGTCATTTCAAGCATGAAACAAAGAAGAATTTTCCTGGGTATAAAATATATACTGTGCCAAGCATGAAAATTTAAGGGCAAAGAAAACTTTTCCTTACTATGAGCAAAGCTGCCTATAACCTTGTAAAGAGTTGTATATATTCAATGCCACCACTTTCTCATCCCCCATGCATTCCTTGAGTGACTTTAGTTATGGTGGTCACTCTCCACTTTATCAGTGATTGGTGTAGAAAGCTAATGGCCCTGTGACCCATTCTGGCCAATGAGTAAAAGGGAAAATTCCTGGGTACTTATGGGAATCACTTATTTTGAAAAAGAAACACAAAGAAAATATGTTTACAGCTCTGGATATTGGCATGTGAGGTTGTGATACATGAAACTGATGCAGGCAGGCATCTTGCAAACATGAGGGGGAGCTACTAACATGCTGAGAATGCCATTCAAAAACTACAAGTAATTTGATAATATGACTTGCTGAATTAACCAACCTCAAAGCTGTCTTACCTTATGACTTATTTTTACATAAGACAAAAAAATTCCCACTTTTGAAGCTAGTTGGGGTAAGATTTTCTGATGTCTCCCCCCAAATCCACAGCATTCTAACTGAATGCTTGATGCTAGGTATGCTCAAAAACCCATGGAGACCTGGCGCTAAATCCTTCTTTAGCATCCTTGGCTGCAGGTCTCCTCACTCCTCTCTACATGACCACCATATTGGCTCTCTTTTGGCCAATACATTGAAATGTGCTGTGCTCATCTTCACCTCAGAGTTGTTTCACATGTAGTCTAGTTTACTGGGATTCTCCTGTTCCTACTCTATTGCCTGCTCAGGTCTCAGTTGAAATGTCACTTCCTCAGTCTTTTGTTATATATGCTATAGCACAACACTTATCCTTACACTACTCACCATACCTCTAAATGTTCAGTGAAACCCACTGCCATTTAATTTTCAACTTTATAAGAAAGCAGCTGTGTCTGTCTTATTTCATTTATTTCCCAGCACTGAGCCTAGTTCTTGGCCACAGTATGTGCTAAATACATTTTAAATAAATTAAAACAAAAGTCATAAATCAATAAAAGACTTCCAAAATTTTATTCCTGAAAGTGTCATATTTAATTCTAGAGCTTACATACTGAGAAAAGCAAGACTTCCAGCCATATCCTGATCCTGTTAAGAAGACTACCTACATGAAGAATGGCAACAGCCAGACACAAAATCACTGGCTATGAACAGCATTCCTTACCTGGACCCCAAGGCTTAAGCTAAAAATAAAAGTGGAGAGGAGATAGGTAAATGCAACCCCAAGGGGAAAAGGAGGTTCCAACAGAAGCTGTGCCTTCTTGCTAATAGACAGTCTATAACAGATCCATTTGTCTATGTGATTCTCAGAAACGTACAAATAATATCAGAAGAACTGGGGTAGAGATGGATTGATTTAGTGTACCCATAATGACCTCTCTACCAACCAAAGATGGAGGAGAAAAAAAATTGAGAACATCCTAAGCAAAATCATTTTCTTTTTTCATACTTTTTTTTTTTTTTCTTTCAAATAGTATGGTCTGCCCAAGGGTATGTAGCACATCCAGTACCAATTACTATTTGGAAGCTAAAGCCCATCCCAGGAGGCTCCCATCCCCCTCCTACTCTGGTTATAAGCCCTATGAGTGCCAGTAACACTCTCTTTTTATTTTTCTGACCTTTCCTTTATAACATATATGGTAATTATGTCTTATGTGTGACCTCACTCTTCCATAGCATGGACTAAATCCTACAGAAGTAATGTATTATTTTTAGTAACTAGCAAATTGTGGGACACATGGTAAGAATTCAGAAAATATTTCTATTAACGTTAACTAGATGGCTTGTGTTGAGCACTAAAGGATGTTTGTGGATAAACAGATAAGATGAAGTGGGGAGAATAATTCTCTCCTCCACAGGTAGGCTGAGAATATAAATTAAAATGTAGCTTTCCTCCCTAAGATGGACCCAGATATCTTTTTACAAATCAGACCTTTTATAAACACTATCAAGAGATCCAATTTGAAAGTGGTTTGTAAAAGTCTACATTTATTTATGTTAAAAGTACCACATTTTCACTAAAAAATATTGTTGTGTATTTTCTGATTATAAAAGTAAAAAAGACCTAAACACAAAAGGTAAAATGATAAAACTTCTGGAAGAAAATATAAGAGATAATCTTTGCAACTTGTAGGTTGGCAAAGATTTCCAGAGCACAAAAAGCCTTAAATGATCAACTGGAGTTCATCAAAGGCAAAACATTCAATTTTTCAGCTTACTGTTAAGAAAATAAAAAAGATGAGCTATAGGTTAGTAGAAAATGTTTGTAACACATGCAGCTGACAATGTATTTGTAAGAGCTTTTAAAACTCAATAATAAAAGGACAAAACACACAACAGTTTTTAAAAGCAAAATCTTTGAACAGACAATTTATGAAAGAAGATATAAGTATGTGATAAGTATGTGAAAAGATGGCCAGCATTTTTTTTTTATCACCAAGGAAATAAAATGTAAACTATAAAGAGACACCAGTGGGTAGTCATACGAACAGCCAACATTTAAAAAGCTGACGATATCTTTTTGACAAGTATGTGGAACAACTGAAACTCTCATACATTTCTGTATGAGACCACAGCCATTTCTGTACAACCACGCTGGAAAACTCTTCAGCAGTTTCTGGTAAAGGTAAACATACTTCTACCCTATGATCCAGCAGTGTTAGTGTTGGGTATATACCCAAGAGAAATAAAGCATTTCCCTATAGAATACTTGTACATAAATGTTTATAAAATTATTCATAGAAAAAATCTGAAAATAATGCAAATATCCAACAAGAGGGAAATGAAAAACCAAATTATGACATATTTGTATAATGTAATAATAATGTATAACAATGTATAATGTAATCAGCAATGCCAAGGAGCCAACTACTGTGTGAATACAATACAGCATAGTTGAATCTAAAACTCAATATTGATCAAAAGAAGAGAAATATGAAGAGGAGACTATATGATTCCATTTACATCTAAAAGAAGTAAATTAATTGAAAAATAAGATCAGTGTTTGTCTGGGACCAAGGGTTGTGGGTGGGAGGATTGACTAAAAAGATTCTAACATACTTTTTTCAGAGTGATGGCACATGTGCACACATTTCTCAAAATTCATAAAAATGTACACTTAAAATTTTACCTCAAAAAAGTTTATTATATTAAAATATTTTAATGTATTTTTTATTTGTTATTATAAAACAAACATTAATGAAGGCATCATTCAGGAACACTGTCACCTCTTTATGCTTTGGGAGATCACCAAGGGATCCTCTTGTTCCCTAGAACGTGGCCCTGAAAAACACCTGGAAACTTTGGTGAGTGAAAACAATGCAATCCTCACAATCTTTGACCTTTCGAAGAACATTCAACCTCAAGAGAGAATCAATAAAAGAGGCTTCCAGCTGCTTGTATTCCATGGCTTCTTTTGCAAATGTGGTTTGAGAACCACATCCTTTCTGCAGCCAGAGAACAGAAGTCTCTCCACTGTTCTGGCCAGCTCTGATCTGACAAACTCACCTCTGCTGTTGCACACAAGCTACAGAAAAAATAAGCATAGACACTGGTGGTGGTCTGGGAACT
>NW_006780801.1:259022-268985 GCF_000442215.2 Lipotes vexillifer | reverse complement strand
GTGGTCTGGGAACTCAGCAGGAAAGAAGGATTTCTTGCCATCTGCCACTTCAGGCTGGAACACACAGTCCAGCACACCAGGGGGGCAGAACAGGAACAAAATAGATTTTCCATTTTTCTTACCCAATGCAAGATTTTATTTGCTTTGTCTTGGTCACCAAAGAACCTGGTGAAATACTCCTCCCAGTCTCCCTCTGTGAACCCTGAGATGGTGACAAAGCATGGATTCAATAACAAATTTTTAAGATCTTTATTACCATAGTCTCTGGTCATTCTCAGTAAGGTAGCCATGGGAACCAAGTCCTTCTTCAACAAATGGAGTATGATTCTAGCCACTTGGGACTGCTGGTACCAGTTTGTACAGGGCGGGCTGTCATACGAGTTGGAGGACATAGTCATTTCTTCAGAGCTGTCAGTGACAAACAGGAGCCTCTCAGGATGACTCCTAAACTCTTCAATGGGAACCCGAGAGTCAGGCCAGTCCCTGGAAAGCAGGCCAGCAAAGGTGGTGTTCACAATCTCTCCCACTTTATGGCAGCTGATATAGAAAACATAGGAGAATACGGGCTGAAAGAACATGCCCTCTGCCCAGTGCAGCATGACCTTCATTGCCAGGGTGGTCCTCCCAACCCCTGCCATACCTTCCAAGACTATCTTCAGGGGCTGGGCTCCTAACACAAACTTCTATTGGCATCAGATGGCTCTTTTTTCTTTGATCTTTTTAAAAGAGACCTAGCAAGAGAACTAGAAGATACTCTACATTGTGAAATGTCCTAGGGTAACAGATGAATTATTAGACTGGGCAGAAGAGTTGGAGAAGTATAATGCTGTCTCAGTCCACTTTGAATTCCTACAGTTTTTCCAGTGCTTACATGAGACTCAAGACGAAAACTTTGCAAGGCAGATTTTGAATCACCTCCTTGAAGCTGATCTTGACATTTATGGGTATCAGCAACTCCGGGTTTCTTCCTTTTGCCTAAAGCACTATCAAAAGTTAAGCTGAGGCTCTCTGTCAGGGGTCCAATCCTTGAAACAAAATTGACTTCTGACTTGGAAACTCTGGAGACAAGTGTCAATTTTAGGATACATCAGCGGGAAAATATTCGCTCCATGTTTCGCAATTGGAAAATGAGAAAGCTGGACCTGATACTTAATACTTACGCTTAATGTATGAAGCAAGCTTAATACTTCATCTATGAAGAAACTGTTATGAAGTGAGAAATCCAAGGTGCAAACTCCAAAAACTGACGTGCAAATCGATATCTTCCGTGAAGATTCTGAAGGAGCTTGTCCTTGTGCTTCATGGTAAGCACAAGCTGACGCATCTGGACCTGAGCTCTAACAACCTAGGAATTACTATATCCATGAAAATTTTTAGAACTTTGAGCACTCAGCCTGCAAGGTCAAGTATCTTTAGTTGGAATCTTGTAGCTTCACCTCTTGACTTTGTCATCAGCTCCTTACGGAACTCAGCAAGAACTCAAGTCTGAGCTTCTCAGCCTGGGGGACAATAATCTCTCTAATGTTGAGCTGAAAAGACTGTGGGGGCCCATCGAGACATCCAACTGTCCCCTGAAGGAGCTGTCACTGGAGAAATGCAACCTGTCGGTGGCCAGCTGTCAGGACCTGGCCTTGCTTCTCACCAGCACCCAGGAAATGACTCACCTGTACCTGGGAATTAATCAGCTCCAAGATGTTGGTGTAAGCCTGCTTCCCTGACTTACCCCAAGTGTGTCTTAGAGATTGGTGCTCTGGTTCTCCCAGCTTGGTGCACCCAGTTGTAGGTATTTGTCAGATGCTCTCCTCCAGAACAAGAGCTTGACACACCTGAATCTGTGGAAGAATAACCTGGGAGATGAGGGAGTGAAGTTTCTCTGTGAGGCCTTGAGTCATCCAGATTCCAACCTGTAGTACCTGGACTCATCAGATTGTTCTTTCATGGTGGAGGGCTGTCGAGAGCTTGCTCACTCCCTCAAGCACAATCGTAATGTGAAGATTCTGGATGTCGGGAAAACTGATGTTCAGGATGATGGGGTGAAAGAGCTGTGAAGGCTTCTGAAACGTCCAAATGGTGTGTTGGAGACACTTGGGTTGGAGAAATGCAATTTAACACCTGACTGATGCCAGCATCTCTCTTCTGTTCTCAGAAGCAGTAAAAGCCTGGTTAATCTGAACCTTTTAGGAAATGACCTGGGGCTGAACACAGTCAACACGCTGTAGACATACTTGAAAAAACTTGATGTGCAAACTATAGAAACTCGGGCTCGAAAAAGACTTGTACTCTATAATGAGAGCAGAGTTGGAGAAATTACAGAAGGGGGTCCTTTTTGAGAATCAGGTTTAAGTGGGATTTTAATGACCCTGAAGACAGATGGTGGTGGTAATCCAATGATGAGATGCCACAGCTTTACCATGGAATGTCCGTGGAGTACAACCATCAGGAAGTCCTTACCATATGTTGCTCAGATGTTACTGTTAATGGGGACAAATGAGCCATTACCTCCAGAATGCTTGTTCACAGTTTACCATAGGCAGCATATCAAGTACCCAATCTCCAGAATCCTAATACTATATTTGGCCCAAGATCCTACATTGACTTTATACCTTAAGATTTTTTGTCCTTGGTGTAATGTTTTAAATTCTTGGGGCTATCAAGAAGATTCACTAAAGCAAAGGATATGAAAAACAAAAAAACAAAAAAAAATTAACTATAAACCTTCAAATATTATAAAAGTATAAAACATGAAAATGGAGATCTCCCATATTATTACCTCTCCCAAAGTAAAACAACTTTTAAATAGTTTGGTAATATCTTACTCTACAACTTTGTGTATGTATGCCTATGTATGTATGTATGTATGTATATATATATATATATTACAAAAATGGGACAAGCAACACATAACCTACTTTTCTACTTGTTTTCTTTTAAATGAATCACGTTTTTTTTGTTTGTTTTTGCGGTACGCGGGCCTCTCACTGTTGTGGCCTCTCCTGTTGCGGAGTACAGCCTCCGGACGCACAGGCTCAGTGGCCATGGCTCACGGGCCCAGCCACTCCGCGGCATGTGGGATCTTCCCGGACCGGGGCATGAACCCGTGTCCCCTGCATCGGCAGGCTGACTCTCAACCACTGCGCCACCAGGGAAGCCCATGAATAATGGTTTTTGATGCTGCTAGTTCATTAGCATTCTAATGAATGTAATCCAATTTTCTAATGAATACTGTACTAGCAATATGGTAATTTATCTTATAGCATCACCATATTTTATTTTACCAATGATAATTGGTGGAGAAAATTCAAAATATACTTCTAGATATTTTAAGTTGACAAAGTAAATGTGTCACTCTTTTAATATAAAGGTATTTTTATTGACTGTTTTAATAAAACAGCACTTTGTGTAATTTAACCAGGGTCAGAATAAATTTGTATCAGTCATGCATACTCTCACAACTGATGAAAAATGCTAACAATAATAACACATGATAACATGTGATGTTCTTAAGAGACCATTTAGATTACATTAAAAAATGCAGCTCAGATAGATCAAGAGACATATCCCAGATCATACAGATTGTGGTTGGCAGAGCCAGCATCAGTACCAGGTCTCCTGATCTTATTGTAGTATTTTCTACACATTTTCCTTTGTCTAATGCTCACTAACCTGGAAGAGGCTTGAACCCATCATCCTGGCATCATTAACATTGTGTCTAAACACCCGCGATTACTAGTCTTATCTGTATTTGAATAATTCAGAAAGAAGATAGAAACACTCTGAGTCATAGAGGTAACATGGTGCTTATCTTTCAGGAATGACTTTTTAGTTTCACAATTTAACATACTGCAACAGCATGATGCATCTAATTATTTTTTAAAACAGCTTTCTGCTGACAGCATAAACAGAAACAAGTTTATTTTGAGTGAGCAGCTGCTGTTTTTTCATCGAGGAAACGTCACTTGCTGAAATAATGCAGCAGGCTGGCACTGCCGTAAGTGGATAAACATCTATGGGGTTTGTGGACTGGCAAACACAGGACCATTCTGCCTCTGCAGTATTAACCAATAAACCAAACAGGCCATCTCTAATTTTATGAGAATGAAAATTTAGCCAGTCTGCAAAACAGTTACAGAAATGGACTGCACAGATTGTCTTCTTTTAATGAATGGATCAACTGCAGATGTCACATTTTTTTTTCTGTCACTGTATGTGGGATTTGTAAACTTATTTTCTAGACTCTGAATTAATCAATCCTTTTTTGAAATTCTCATTTCCCTTTAAATAGATGTTTATTACAAGGAAAAGTTAAGGCAAAGCTATGGAGTTTCATTAAAACAAAACTCCTTTTTGCTCTCCTTAACAATTTATTCATATATATTTACCTTTCCTCAAAGATTTTAGTGGCCTAAATTTGGTCTGAAAGAAAAAAAAAATGATTGGGAAAGGACTATTGGTTGGCAAATGATCTCAAGAAAGTTGTGGACTGACAAAAACGTTGAAATGAGGGATCTCTATATTTTGTAGTGCTTTAGAGCCTTTATCAGCTCCACCTTTATTTTAAAGGTTCAGGGAAAGCTGACAAAGTCTCTGGTTTGAGATTATTTATCCTCTTGATTGTACATTTTTGCAGACCTGTAATTACATAACACCATCACTTGACTGACCTCAAACATTCTGCTCAAGTTAAGTATAATAACTAATCACGTGTTCTATTAAAAAGATTTTTTAAAGAGAACTACCATACTACCCAGCAATCCCACTACTGGGCATATATCCTGAGAAAACCATAATTCAAAAAGAGTCATGCACCACAATGTTCATTGCAGCTCTATTTACAACAGGCAGGAGATGGAAGCAACCTAAGTGTCCATTGACAGATGAATGGATAAAGAAGATGTGGCACATATACACAATGGAATATTACTCAGCCATAAAAAGAAATGAAATTGAGTTATTTGTAGTGAGGTGGATAGACCTAGAGTCTGTTATACAGAGTGAAGTAAGTCAGAAAGAAAAAAATAAATACCGTATGCTAACACATATATATGGAATGTAATTAAAAAAATGGTCATGAAGAACCTAGGGGCAAGGCAGGAATAAAGACACAGACCTACTAGAGAATGGACTTGAGGATATGGGGTGGGGGGGAAGGGTAAGCTGGGACAAAGTGAGAGAGTGGCATGGACATATATATACACTACCAAATGTAAAATAGATAGCTAGTGGGAAGCAGCTGCATAGCACAGGGAGATCAGCTCGGTGCTTTGGGACCACCTAGAGGGGTGGGATAGGGAGGGTAGGAGGGAGGGAGATGCAAGAGGGAAGAGATATGGGAACATATGTATATGTATAACTGATTCACTTTGTTATACAGCAGAAACTAACACACCATTGTAAAGCAATTATACTCCAATAAAGATGTTAAAAAAAAAAGATCTTTTAAAAATTGAACTCACAGAAGACTTGCAAAAATGAACAGAAAGTTCCTATGTACTCTTCACCCAGCTTCCTCTTATGTTGACATGTTACCTAATCATAGGATGTTCATCAAAACCAAAGAGTAAAGTTTTACATTAGACTTTACAATTTTAAAAAATGCAATTAATATATTCAAGAATGCAGGTAAATGATAAGCATACAGTACAAGCACAAGAACCTAAGAGGAAAGGTCAAGTATAAAGATGTTCTGAAAAGGGAGAGGTTACTTCCAACCAAGAGGAATACTAAAGAGTTCAAGGTTGAGTAGAACTTCCACTGGAACCTGGACGGTTTATAGGATCTGGACATGTAGTAGTGGAGCAAGAGGGACACCCTTTAAGTTAAAAAAATAATAATAATAATAAAAGGAATGATATAGAAAGCACAAATTTAAGAGTAAATAAAGCTGTGGAAATCTGCATCCTATCAAAATTTGGAAACAGACAAGAAAAATCCAGGGCTCTTTTCAATGACTTCTCAATGTAATAATTTTGCTGTTATGTCATTAGAGGAACTACAAATATTATCTGGAACATACCAAAATTAGTAATTAAAAGAAAATCTTCAAACCTGGATCCCTTAGTAAACTGTTGAATGTGCTGCTAAATTATATAGTGAATTCTTTCTTGGCCTAATCCCAGGTAATTATATTTCTGCTCTCATATACTTTCACCTTTGCTTAGTTAGTATCTCAGCAGGTGAACAGGTCAGGTCCTTAGGGTGTCAATTAATCAAATTGCAGAAACTTCATTTTCTTTAGTACTTTAAGCACATAGTCTCCTTGAGGATCATGGAAATTTGCTGAAAATGTTAAGTATTAGTAAATGCAATCAATTATTCATGTGCCGTGTTATTAATACCATTTAGGATTTATATAGCACAGATGTTTTAAAAATAGGACAAGTCCAAATTGATGTAGGTATGGGCCAGTCACAAAGGCAACAAGTTGTTAGAATAATTCCTAGGCTTGTTGGGTGAAAGAGCAATAGCCTATTGTTGTTCAGAGTAGTTGTTTCTATTGACCCTTCAACAAAGGTTATTCAGTGCCTCCTCTGGATTATTGTTTGTAGAAAGAAGTTCCACAGAAATTCTAATTCTAGAATTTTGATTTTACTCTCAAAAGGAGTGAATATCTCTCCTTGTGTGGAACTTCTAGAATCTTGAAAGCAGCTTTAGCAGAGAGAAGTATACAAAGTTGCTTTGATACTTATTCAAATCCAGCAGCAACCCTGAGTAATTCCATTACTAACCAAGAAATCAGTTCTAAAGGTCATTCTCACCTCTTCTCTGCCTATTCAAATTCTATCAATTCTACATGATTCAACATTCAACTATGTGTGGTCTTAATTTAACCCCTCCTCAGAATATTCATTTCTCCTCCATATGTGTGTGGCATTTATGTTCTACATTTCTACTGAACCCTACTACATTGCATTTTATTATTTGTTCCTGAACTACACTTTACCTAGTCTTCTCAACTAGACTGTGATCTCCTTGAGGAAAAAAGTCTAATAAACTTATCAACCTTCCTATGGTAAACATTCCTGAAATACAGGAAGCCCCATCTAAGTATTTTGTCTCTGACCTATCAGGGCCACTCTAGGTATAGATCACTACAGAAAACTATGTATCACCTAATTAACCCATTCAGTTTTGTTCATCAAGTCATTATTAAGGGCTCATTAAGTGCAAAGCAGTGTAGGGATATACAAAGATGATTCATGAGCAGATTCTGTCTCTACAGGGCTTGCTGCTTAAGAAGAAGAATTCATGTATAAATAATTATAATACAAGTGCAAAAGCCATATGCAGTTAAGAGAGTCATGGTTAAAAGGCTTCCCATGTGCTAGGGATGCACATGAAGGGCAGGAGGATTTCAGATTGAGAAGGTGTTAAGGAGACCATGCCACACAAAAGATGCTGCCAAAATCATTTCAGGAAAGTGCAAAGAATCCACAGGGATGAGAACAGTTAAAACTGGTAGAAGAAGTAAGTGATTTTAATTAATTTTGAAAAAAGAAACCAAGTCTAAAATAATAAAGAATATTAAATGTGACATTTAAGAATTTTGATTTTATTCTGAAAGCATGATTTTTTAAAAAAAATTGATAAAAAACATGTTTTCAGAAGATTACTTTTATATCAGAATGTAATACAGAAATGGAAGATAAGGGTCTGGAAAGCTGACATCTTTGTTGATAGTTTGGAGAACAAGCATTGGACCTGGAAAGGATGGGATAGATGAGAGATATTACAGAGTGGAAGCAATAGAAGATGTAGGCATCATCCTTCAGCAAACACTCCACCTTCTTCAGGGACCCACATTGGAGGTGAAATATATGCTTTGCCTTAATGTAGAAAGGTAGATATTCAGAGTTTCCAGGGAGCAAAGAAAAATGTGAAGAATTCTTTTACCAATATCTTTCAAACAAGTTAAGAAAAAAATATAAAGAGGATATTGTCTTTTTTTAAAAAAAATGGTACTGATGAACCTAGTGGCAGGGCAGGAATATAGACATAGAAAATGGACTTGAGGACATGGGGTGGGGGAGAGAGAAGCTGGGGTGAAGTGAGAGTAGCATCGACATATATACAATACCAAATGTAAAATAAATAGCTAGTGGGAAGCAGCCGCATAGCACAGGGAGATCATCTCGGTGCTTTGTGACCACCTAGAGGGGTGGGATAGGGAGGGTGGGAGGCAGTCTCAAGAGGGAGGGGATATGGGGATACATGTATGCATATGGCTGATTCACTTTGTTGTACAACAGAAACTAGCACAACATTGTGAAGCAATGATATTCCAATAAAGATGTATTTAAAAAAAAAAGAGGATACTGCTTTTTACAAGGAGGGGAAAAGTGAATTTTAAAAGAAATATTTTAGAATAAAAGAGATAAGGAGTTGAATGCATTAAAAGAAATTTAAAGGAATCAAATACTATATCAAAAGAGAACTCCATCTTAGACCAAGAAAAGGTTAAAAGATGGCAACTTGGTTTTCAGCTTTTTATTAAATTACACACTGGATGTATTGAAAAGATATTCATTTGGGTAAGGAAACTATGCAGCTAAATATCCACCAAAGGTAAACACTGTCTATGTACCAAAAGCATGTATAAGCAATTATCTCATGAGCCAGATGAGTAGTATATGCTAAAATTCAGATTATCTCTTGTTATTTCTGTTTATTTCTTGTCTTTTTGTTTAGCAGCCAACAACATCATAATTTTAATCTCTGTGAGTTCAGTCTTAATACATATGATTCTGGTATCATAGTCCATTATTAATGACTTTGGAGAGATTAATATTTTGTTCTAGGGTAAAATGAAAAAAGGGGATTATGAATCTAAGAACAAGATGTTCAACTGAAAAGCAGAAGAATGTAGACTGAAAAGAAAAATCAAAGTAGGAGCCAATAATAAAAATTATCAAAAAATAAACTGTCCATAAATTAAACATATTGTTTACTTAGTAGGCTAGGACACCTATTAACTTGTATTGATCAAGGTAGTGGCATTAATATACACAGCCAAATTTATTTTCTATGTAACATCTCTTTTCCCCACAGAATATTTTATGATAATTGGGCATACATCTGCTTCTTAAGCATACATGATACAATTGGTGCTATAGGTAGGAAACTGAGTGTGGAAGGCTTGTATATCAGCAAAAGGGACATATATATTCAAGCCATTCAGCCCACTAATCACCTTTGAGACCATGCAAATATATATTTTATATTCAGTCCAACATGTTTCATATATCATGCCATTCACAGTCATTTAACTTATTTCTCAGCCATGAGACCATACAAATATATATGTATATACATATAACACATACATATATATGTATATAAATATATTACAGACTATATGGGTATACATGTATATATTATATGTTATATAATATTTTATCATAAATTATATAAAAGACTTAAGAGATCTGTCTTAAATCTCTTGATCTTAATGTTAGAGATTCCAAGAAATCAAAATCTGCTTATTGTCAATTAACCATAATTGAAAAAGACAAAAGCAGATTTAGCATGTGGCATTTATAAATATGGACAGTGCCCGAATTTTACAGATCAAAAGCATCAGTAATTTTCTTTACCTCTCATTGGCTTGTTTCTCCGCCTCCTATAAAACTGGGGAAAGACTTGGCAGAAGCCACCTACCCTTGAGAGGAAAAATTTATTTCCTTCCAGGATTCCTTAACACAGAAATAGGCATATCTTTTGTGAATTTCTTTCACAAAAAGATAACTCTACTGTATTGGGGAAAAATGAATTATTCAAAATAATTAATTCATTTTAATCCCCAAATCACCTAATAACATCTTGATTCAAGTTGTTCATTAATTAAACCCACCATTATAATTCTGATTGGTAGTGAGATGGTTCCTCAATCATTTCTGAAAGAATATTTTATTGGCTTAAGTACTCATGGGCAGAAACAAATACAACTCAGCATGAAATTACGTACTC
>NW_006780801.1:258205-258989 GCF_000442215.2 Lipotes vexillifer | reverse complement strand
CAGCAGGAAATTACGTACTCCTTGTGACTAAATGATAGTGAGGAAAATTATTTCTCTTCCTTACTTTTAATTATTTATGATATCAGGATAAAATTACATAATGGCTTTCAGAATCCATATTTAATGAACATATCTCATCATCCATAAAGCAATGCACTTCTCAGGGCTTCATGTTATGGAATGTAGTAAGTACAGACAAGGATGAAATGAAAGACTGATCTAACACATGCCTTCCCAGAACAACACAGAAGACAAAAATCAGAGTGGGAAAAGCAGCAAGGAAATCACAAGAAAAAGCACAACTTTTTTTTTTTAAACCAAGAAAAGTTGACCAAATAACTTCGAAAAATTATGGGTAACTAAAAGTTGAATTTAAATTGCCTGAAGGTCAGGATGTACGAATTTATGACTGATGAAAGGAGACACCAAGTGCCTTACACCTGGATATTTACAGGCATCTGGAAAGGCTTACTTGTGGAGCAGTTCTTGAGATCATTTAGCCACCCAAGACTATTTGCTGAATGCACAGTCTTTGTGTAAAGCAGATGGAAGAGGTGCTCACTTGTGGATAGTAACATAATTATATTAAATCATAGTGATTTTGCCAGGAGAGGGAAAATGCATAATGCACTTGCTTAAATCTAATTGCTTTTTGCAGAGCCATGAAGATACAAGACTCTGTATGTACGCATGCAGAATCTTCCTCCACATCTGGAGCATCAAGAAAATGCTAACTTGAAATGTACTATTACTATTTTTAGTACTGCTATCAGCCCCACATTGT
>NW_006780801.1:254009-258195 GCF_000442215.2 Lipotes vexillifer | reverse complement strand
GGGAAAGAACATTATGGTAGCAATCCTTATGGCCCCTAACCTTGCTTCCTTGACAATGACAGCAAGGTTGGGGGCCATGACAATCACGGCAGCTTCTACTGGTTGTAGTGAACATACAGATATCTTTCTCCACATGAAGAAACAAGTACAGGGTAGACTTATTTTCCACCTGTGTTTTTTTTCAGAGTTATGATATTCAGGACACTGGAATTATAGTAAAATTACTGCCCCTATAAATACAAAATATTGCTGTTAATTTTCTCTACAGTTTCTACTAAGAAAATTAAAGCCCTCTGGCTAATTACATAGATACTGATAACTTATAAAGAAGGAAAGTTGTGCAGGAGCTTGAAGGCAAGCACGCTGAAAGAGGAAAGAAAATGTTTGCTGAAATAGGAGCACTAGATGTAGAATTGCTCAGCAAGAGAAAAGTATGTAAATGGCTTAAATTTTTCAAGAGAATAATTTTCCTTTCTTTTCTCTTCATGCTGAGAACTTTTTTTTTTCAAAGATCATGGTCACTAGAGATTGACTATCCACTAGAAAGCACATTTCAGCACAATTATATGTCAAATCTTGCTAGACAGAATGTGTGCTAGTCTTTGTGGATATTGATATCTTTGAAATAAAAATGTGTGCTAACAAACAGTCCACAATGGTGATACAAGTTAATTGCATCATTATATTGTGATAAGGCAGTGCAATTAACACATCTCACTATACAGTGTTCTCAGGATGGGCATCCAATTAACTCAGGTCACAGGGCTCCTTGCTTAGGATGAGGTTTTTAGTCTACTCCCAAGATAACTTGCCTATCTCCTGAAGTGCAAGAAAACTTTGGTAAGAAATAAGGTGATTTTGAAAAGGTTAGGAGAAAACTGCTGTATCAACTTGATTCAGAATGTGCTATGCTGATAAATCTCTTCTAGCGTGTCATGGAAATATTGTTTAAAATTGAGCAGAGTGATATGTAAAAGTTCATCATGTTATTTTCTATAAATATTTCATTCTTGATTATAACAAAGCTGAGGACATTAGAGTTGACTATAGTCTCAAAAATATCAGACAGCATGGAAATCGTATTTGATAAAGGTATTTTTAAAACTGAGATTACTCAAATGTCACAAACATGGCAAGAACACAGCATGTAATTTTAGAAAATTTGAAATGTCTTTTAAAAAGTGGCAAGGAAATAGGTTTTAGATATATAAAGAAATGTGTAATGTCATGGAGGCGTTCTTTAATTCATTTGTTATCCTGAATAACAAAGCAGCACTGAGCAGAAGTGGCAAAATAATCATTTGTTAGTACCAGCCCCTCCAGCAGAAACTGGTAACCCCCTTTGCCACTACCTAGCATGTATTTACCATTTTTATAAACACTTGTCATATTGTAACATAATTATTTCTAAGCCTCTTCCACAATAATGTAAATTGCTTAAAAATAGATGATGTGTCCAAATTCACCTTTTCATCCCTGTCATCTATAATACAATTGGTTCTCCAATAAGTATTTGTTGACTAAACAAGGGAAAATTTTATGAACAAAAGTGTAATAAATTCCAGCTTTCATTAGGCCACACAAATATTGGTCTTTTATAGTTATTTCAGAGAGGACCATCCTCAGCTTTATATAAAAAGGAAATAAATAGAATGGTAGCATAATGTTATATGTTACATGAATTAAATGCTCTGGTTCATCATAATGGTCTATAGCCAATGGGACAAACCATGAAATGGAACATAGTTACTGAAGATGTCAGGAGAAGCTCCACACTGATAGACCATACACAACATCCAAACATACACCAAGGTAATGCATTGACATTGACGTTCCTCATATGGGAAGCATGATGCCAGATGATGATGTCTTATAAGTCTATGTCAACACAATGCCTGCATTTTTAAGCTCTGTCAACAATCCCCTGACCACTGCATTGAGGTTTAGAGATAGGTGATCTCTAATTTAGACAAGGTCTTAGTCCTAAAGAGGCTGAGCTATTGATCAAAAATCAAGACAGTTTGTCTCTGGGAAAAGTATAATTACCCAGTAGCTGGAGATAACAAGAAAAGGAGACCTGCTAAATAAATCATAAGTCCAATACAGAGCTTTAAATATAGAAGAAGATTGACTTGGAGTCTGGATAACTTAATTTTAAGACTTAGGTTGCTTTCTTTCTTACTCTCAAAATTCAGGATTGGTTTCAGAGACAAAGCTGGTATGAACTTGCTAATGGGAGTTGAGTACCTCTACCTACCTGTGAAAAACATATGACAAGGTAAGGAATTAGGCAGAGTCTAACACAAAGTTTGCAACTTTGGTTCCCCACCAGCACATCCAGTCCTTCATTATAGGCAACCCCATTTATGGCTTCATGAAATGAATTTAAACAGGAGGCAGTTAGACACTTTTAGCCTTAAAATGGTTCTGTTTCATTGGCCCATGTTACAATCTGCAGTCTGGGATGACCCCAGATCTATTATCCATTCCTATTTGAACTTCATTTATTTGGGACTACCCTCCAGGTTTCCTAAACCTAAATACTTAACCGCTCAAATCTTGGACCCAGTGTATTGTTTCACTTTGCTTTGGAATCATGAACATTTAGCTCATGGATCATATGTGTGTTTGGATTCAAGATTCAGTTCTGAGTAATCCTCTTGATTAGATGAAACCCACATCCCTATAGCAGTTGGCAAGATCCCTTTTGTTTCTCACTGTTCCATACCTGAGGAAACGAGATGAGATGGCTCCACCATTTTCCTACTAAGAGACCCTGACTGTGCAACTGCAGGATGAATGGCCAGACTGTGATAAAACTTGACTTTTTAGTTCACACCCTAAACTCTTGGATCACTGTCAAAACAGTACTTATGGCCCTGTGCTATTTGTATTTCTACCCTAAGATATATCTCTTCTTTCAAAATTATAAAGAATATTTATTCCAGGTGTGAAAACAAGGGAAGCAGATCGTCAGCTACATGGCTTCTGTTTCTGCTATTTAGAAAGACACAATCTGTGCATCTAGATGGTAGAGTTACCAAGTCCCTGGGCATATGATACTTCTGTATGCTGCTTGCAGAAAAGTGACAAACCAACATTCACATAGACTACACAGCCAGAAATGCAGCTGTGTCCTGGAAATCAAGATATGCACACTCCAGCAAGGGGTACTGCAACAATGGGGATGCTGGGGAGGGTCTTCTCCCCTCTACCCTTTGGGAAAATGTGTTTCCCAGGTGATAATATAGAATCAAGAAAAAATGTATGTTAAATATTGAACTTTAAAGGCAACTCCACAAGAACACTTCAAAATCATAACTTTATTTCCAATCTTTTGAATGTTGGCTTGCTTTCATTAAGTATATTCAAATAAAGTTACCAAGATATGTTGCTTATGCTTACGATGAAGATGCTTAAGGCATATTTAACAACTCTCTCAGTTTCTTTATAATGAGCAGTACTGTCAAACACATGACTTTAGTTATTATTTCCAGATCTATTTTTAAATTTCCCTCAAAAATTAATAATAATTGACTGGAAAATCATGTTACACATATTGGATAAGAGAAATGAGCGAGATTTTTGTTGTCATTAAACCGTCTATGTAAATTCTCAGAATTTAGAACATCCAACGTTGAACTGATATTTAATACTGAAAACGATCAGTAGTCAGAGAATTTATTTAACATTTTATTTTCTGTTTTTTTTAATTTGAAACTGATTTATAAATATTGCATCTTCTTCAAATGTTAAATTAAACAAAATTAATTTAACACTTGAACAAAAGTGTTTAAATAAACTTAAACACTTAAACAAAAGCAGAAAATAAAACCTACCTTTAAAATCAATTTAAGTAGTGAAGGAATTTTATAAGGAAACTATCACACCACAGGATTTGATCAAGTTACCCACAGTTGCCATGCTTTCTCAATATGAAACCTGCTCCTGGTGTTTTACAAAACTTCTGAAAACTTTGTAGGAATGCCACACTTTGAGATTCTCAATAGGATGGGGATATATAAATAGTGTCTCAGTTTACTTAAATATTTAGCTACCCAAAAGGTAGCCACTTGATTGATCCTGCCCTATAACTTTTATAACAACCCCAAACTCTTTATGGAATGCTAGACAATGTCTAATATTGAAACAGACAAATGAATTAATGCCCTGGAAACCTTATGCA
>NW_006780801.1:251650-253999 GCF_000442215.2 Lipotes vexillifer | reverse complement strand
TCTTTCCCTCTTGTACTATGGCGAAAAAGAACCTCCCTCTGCTAGAATCTATTTCATATGGCTGTAAAAATCTTAAGAATTAAAAATCACATACATACACACTTAAACTTTTAAGAATCATTTCAAAATTGTGTTGTATGCAATAAGCGAATTGTGTAAATTGGGTTGATAAGAGCCATAAAGTTTTTCCAACTGATTCCATTCCAAATAAAAGGGAATGTTATATTAATCACCATAAACATGTCCTAGATTAAAAATTCTTGCTAAATTGGAAAAATAAGCTTCTCTCATTAACATTGAATAATTTAAAATGATCATAGTTGATCACTAACCTATCAAGTTTCACATTTTCCAAGCTCAGATCCATGTTTTCAGTAATTTGTCTTCAGACAAAGGCAGATGGCATTCATTCCTGTGAATCTACATTTACAGAACCCATGAGTTATAGCACATCACATCTTACTTTCATATTTTCTATATTAATTAAAACCATCTAATGTTTCCTTGTGGGGAGGTGGGGATGGTTTTAGCTAGCATTTATCAGTAACAATTGTAGAACAATTATAAACTGTAAAGCATACATATCAATTACTGTGTCTTTCCTTGGCTGCTTCCAAAATAGCTATTTTTGATAATAAAAATAATTTATTTGATTAAATTTATACTGAGATATTATATATTCTCATATTCACAAATTCACTATTACTCTAATATACTTCAAACTTTATAATTGATCCTAAATATCAAAGTAGATTCTCTTTATTTTAAAAGTTTTGCTTAGGCTTTTGGCCCAAACCAATATATTTCTGACCTAAGACCTAAGATTAAGATTGCTTAGGCAGAGTGTATCTTACTCATGATTTCCTATGTAAGAGGCAGAAAGGTGAACTTTAAGGCCATGGTACTTAAGCCAGTATTTTCTTTCATTTTCTACTTTGTAGGTATGACTTATGAGAAATCTAGCACTAACATTCTTTTACCACATTTTTTTCCAGGATAAATTTAAAATGAAAATAACTATGGTAACTTAAGGACATCATCACTCTTCTAGCAAGTATTTATATGGCTATTGTTCAACCGTAAATCACAACATTTGATACTAGATATGAGACAAATCCAAACCTCCAAGACTAATAGAGACTCCTGGTTATTTGGGAAGAAAGAACAAGAATTCAATCAATATGACTAGATCTATCCATGAGCCTCCTGACAACCCCAGACTTCATTAACCATCTCTTCCAAATAAAAACCAAGCCCTACTTTCCTCATTTATTTCCTCATTTGAAACTCTCATCCCCTTACTCTTGACTGTGAAATGGAAAGGAATTCAGTTGAGGGTTTCAGGACTTTGTTTTCAGCCAGTTCCTCTTTAATGGACTCCTCAACACACAACCAAAGAATGTATGTAAGTTCATATATTGTAAGGACTTATGTATTTATTGAGATCTTTTTAAAAAGGAAGCTCAAATTTTTACATGATAATCATGTATAACAGTCTATTATATCACCTATCATGTGAAAACTGCAGATGGATTTTAACCAAATGTGGGAATTATGTCTGGGGTGATATGACTTAAAATGTGGGTGATGTATGTATTTAGAATTCACCTTGGGGAGCCTTTAGAACTAAAGAGATCAGCAGTCGTCTCTCAGAGCAACCAGCACTGAGGTCTAAGGGAGAGGACTGCATGCAGGCCTTTCAGGAAAGACTCACTACAAGAGCCAGGGACAGCAGGAAAACAACATAGCTGGGACATCAAATATGAGGACAGGCCCTCAAATGATGGGTCCTGGTTTTTAATGTGCTGTATACCTCATCTGAAAATATTTCTATAGCTTACTCCAGGGGAACAATGGCAAGATTTAGTTACAGAGGAAGAGAAAGATTCCCCTGCCTCTTCTCTGTGTTTTGTAGGACATCTTACAAGTACATGGAAGGTTTTCTCACCCTGGCCTCAAACACCCCATATATTTCTGCAACTCTGGTTTGGTCCCTGAGGCTCACTGACTTCCTCAACACAGAGGCCCTAAATTCAGAAGAGGTAAAGAAAAGAACTATAAATCAGGTTTTTCGTATAGTTTTTCATGTCCATTGCAAAAATAAAAGTGATATTTTCTGGCATCACTACAGTTTTGACACCTTTGTATCAGCAATGTCTTAAAATCCCAAACCTGAAACAAATAATATTAAACATTGATGTCCATGAAGCTGGATTTAAGTAAGCAGCAGGGTAGGAAGTACCTACTCACTTCATACTAGCAAATGACTTGCATTTGTCTGGCATATAAACAAAGAAGTGAATCACCTCCTTGCCTAAAGCTGCTCGTTCTTTGGACCATGATTATCAC
>NW_006780801.1:172429-251640 GCF_000442215.2 Lipotes vexillifer | reverse complement strand
AGAGCGGTTGCTGTGTTTGCTCATGTTACAAGCAAGAGTGATAGCTAACAGAAAACATTACCAAAATATTTGGTAAATTACATTTACATTGAATAATCTATAAAATCCCATCTGCAGCTTGTCAATAGTATATAAACCTAGATCAAGCTTTGATCAATAGCAGCAAGTGGTTATCTTGGAAAAAATCTATTTTGCCTTTTCATTTTTGGATTCTGTTGTTAAGGTGATTTACTAATTGAATTTTAGATCTCATGCACAAAGACTGAAGATTATTAGCTTTCTTTGAATATAAATGAATACTCTCTTACAAGATTCAATTTCTCTCTCAATTTTAATTTTGAAGATTTTTGTTTTGTTTTGTTCATATTAATAATCAGAATTTTAATCATTTTTCTGTTCCCATAGAAGTACTACAGAGTTGGAAAAAGAAGCAAATGTAGTTAGATATATAAACTACAAAGTTTCAGGTCTGTGATGACATTAAGATCATAATATACCGGAGAGAGATCTCCCATGTAAAGCAAACTCATTGTCATTTTAGTCCATAAAAATAGTGACTATGATGAAAAGATGTTCACTGAATATACGGCTTTTCCTTTCCTGGTGATGACTTCTCCCAATCAACTATATAACAAGTCACCTAAACAAATTAAATCGCTTTTAGTTTGTACCCATACGAGGCCACTAACTAAGCTTGCTCAGAGACATGAAAGTAAATACCAGACTTGTCAGTTCTTCCCCAGATCAAAAGAGGATATATAATATTAGGAAGAATTCACAGAGAAAACGGGAACAGGCTGCTCTCTGGGATAAATCTTTAAAGCAGATTCTATTTTCACCTTCCAGAAAGCAGACATTAAACTGTATCTCACCTTTTTCATCATCTCTCTCCCCTGATAACTGCATGAAGTATAAAATATACTGTACCACTTAAGGTTTGATTCAACAGGACAGTATATGATTCTTAAGACTGAACTACTATCATTAGCACATAACTGAAATAGTTCCGTTTTTGTGACTCCATATGCTTCTGGGTGTCCATATATTTACCCTAATTCTAAGGGTATTTATTTACTAGCATCAGGTATTTAACACTATCAAAATTATTACTTTGCTTTTCATCAGAAATTCTTTTATTGCAAAATAACCTGTAACTTGCTGTATACAACAACTTTAAATCTCTCTGTTTAAGTAGGGACAAGTATTGGTCAGAGAGATTTAGCTAACACTCCTTTAGGAGAAAGGATGAATTTAAGGGAAGTATAACAGTACCTGAAGATAAAAATATTGAAACAAGAAAAGATTTGTAATATGTAACTTATACCAGTTGCCTTTGAAAAATTTGGGGAAGGGGTGGTTAAATCTAGATATTCAATTTATACAAAGTATTTTTTTTTAAAATCAGTTTCTTTAACTAGTAGATGCAAAGTAGAATCCAACCACATGGTGCACCAAGTAGCTAAGAATATACTTCCATTAATATCCAAACTAAAATATAAAATTTAAAATAAACCCAACATTTATGGCACATGGTTTACTTACACAATAACAATTTATCTAGATAATATAGAGATATATTAATTTTTTCTAATTTTTAAAAGTTTCATTTTACAATTTTTCTTGTATTTAATCTAAAATCTATACATTTTTAAATAATAAAATGTGGAGCTTTGTAAGGACCCTGTTAATTCTTTTTTTTTTTAACATCTTCATTGGAGTATAATTGCTTTACATTGTTGTGTTAGTTGCTGCTGTATAACAAAGTGAATCAGTTACACATATATCCCCATATCTCTTCCCTCTTGCGACTCCCTCCCACCCTCCCTATCCCACCCCTCTAGGTGGTCACAAAGCCCTGAGCTGATGTCCCTGTGCTATGCGGCTGCTTCCCACTAGCTATTTTACATTTGGTAGTGTATATATGCCCATGCCACTCTCTCACTTCATCCCAGCTTACCCTTTCCCCTTCCTGTGTCCTCAAGTCCATTCTCTACATCTGTCTTTATTCCTGTCCCTAGTTTTTCAGAACCATTTTCTTTTTTTTAGATTCATATATTTGTGAGCATACGGTATTTGTTTTTCTCTTTCTGACTTACTTCACTCTGTATGACCATCCCTATGTCCATCCACCTTACTACAAATAACTCATTTTCACTTTTTTATGGCTGAGTAACATTCCATTGTATATATGCGCCACATGTTCTTTATCCATTCATCTGTCGGTGGACACTTAGGTTGCTTCCATGTCCTGGCTACCACAAATAGTACTACAATAAATATTGTGGTACATGACTCTTTTTGAATTATGGTTTTCTCAGGGTATATGCCCAGTAGTGGGATTGCTGGATCATATGGTAATTCTATTTTTATTTTTTTAAGGAACCTACATACTGTTTTCCATAGTGGCTGTATCAATTTACATTCCTACCAACAGTGCCAGAGGATTCCCTTTTCTCCACATCCTCTCCAGCATTTATTGTCACTAGATATTTTGATGATGGCCATTCTGACTAGTGTGAGGTGATACCTCATTGTAGTTTTGATTTGCATTTCTCTAATGATTAGTGATGTTGAACATCCTTTCATGTGTTTGTTGGAAAACTGTACATATTCTTTGGAGAAATGTCTATTTAGGTCTTCTGCCCAGTTTTTGGATTGGGTTGTTTTTTTTTTTGATATTGAGCTGCATGAGCTGCTTGTATATTTTGGAGATTAATCCTTTGTCAGTTGCTTCATTTGTAAATATTTTCTCTCATTCTGAGAGCTGCCTTTTTGTCTTGTTTATGGTTTCCTCTGTGGTGCAAAAGCTTTTAAGTTTCATTGGTCCTATTTGTTTATTTTTGGTTTTATTTCCATTTCTCTAGGAGGTGGGTCAAAAAGGATCTTGCTGTGATTTATGTCATAGAGTGTTCTGCCTATGTTTTCCTCTAAGAGTTTTATAGTGTCTGGCCTTACATTTAGGTCTTTAATCCATTTTGAGTTTATTTTTGTGTATGGTGTTAGGGATTGTTCTAATTTCATTCTTTTACATGTAGCTGTCTAGTTTTCCCAGCACCACTTATTGAAGAGGCTGTCTTTTCTCCATTGTATATTCTTGCCTCCTTTATCAAAGATAAGGTGACCACACATGTGTAGGTTTATCTCTTGGCTTTCTATCCTGTTCCATTGATCTATATTTCTTTTTTTGTGCCAGTATGTTGTCTTGATTACTGTAGCTCTGTGGCATAATCTGAAGTCAGGGAGCCTGATTCCTCCAGCTCCGTTTTTCTTTCTCAAGATTGCTTTGGCTATTTGGGGTCTTTTATCACACCAAGACCCTGTCAGACACGTGGCTCAGAAGAAAAGGGAGAAACAAAAGAAATAAGAAAAATAGAATAAAGTTATTAAAATAAAAAATGTTAAAAAATTATTAAAATAAAAAAATTAAAAATAAAATAAAAAAGAAGAGAGCAACCAAACCAATAAACAAATCCACCCTTGATGACAAGTGCTAAAAACTAAACTATGATAACCATATAATTCAGAAACTAGTCAGCTGCATACAGAAAACCCCAAGTCTATAGTTCCTCCCAAAGTCCACCTCCTCAATTCTGGGATGAGTCGTTGTCTATTCAGGTATTCCACAGATGCAGGGTACATCAAGTTGACTGTGGATATTTAATCCACTGCTCCTGAGGCCGCTGGGAGAGATTTCCCTTTCTCTTCTCTGTTTGCACAGCTCCTGGGGTTCAGCTTTAGATTTGGACCCTCCTCTGGGTGTAGGTCTTCTGAGGGCGTCTGTTCTTTACCCAGACAGGATGGTGTTAACGTAGCAGCTGATTAAGGGGCTCTGGCTCACTCAGGCCAGTGGGAGGGAGGGGTACAGATGCGGGGCCAGCCTGCGGTGGCAGAGGCCGGTGTGACATTGCACCAACCTGAGGCGTGCTGTGTGTTCTCCCAGGGAAGCTGTCCCTGGATCACAGGACCCTGGCAGTGGCCAGCTGCACAGGCTCCCTGGAGGGTAGGTGTGGAGAGTGACCTGTGCTTGCACACAGGCTTCTTGGTGGCTGCAGCAGCAGCCTTAGCATTTCATGCCTGTCCCTGGGGTCTGCGCTGATAGCCGCGGCTCATGCCCGTCTCTGGAGCTTGTTTAGGTGGTGCTCTGAATCCCCTCTCATCGCGCACCCCGAAACAATGTTCTCTTGCTTCTCAGGCAGTTACAGACTTTTTCCTGGACTCCCTCCTGACTAGCTGTGTCACACTAGCCCCCTTCAGACTGTGTTCACACAGCCAACCCCAGTTCTCGCCCTGGGATCTGACCTCCGAAGCCTGAGCCTCAGCTCCCAGCCCCACCCGCCCCGGTAGGCGAGCAGACAAGCCTCTCGGGCTGGTGAGTGCCGGTCGGCACCGATCCTCTGTGCGGGAATCTCTGCGCTTGGCCCTCCGCACCGCTGTTGCTGCGCTGTCCTCCGCGGCTCCGAAGCCTCTTCCCGGCCACCCCCCATCTCCGCCAGTGAAGGGCCTTCCTAGCTTCCTAGTGTGTGGAAACTTTTCCTTCTTCACAGCTCCATCCCAGAGCTATTGAAGACAGGCAGGGTTACTCTATTTTCTCAAGAAGCTGAACAGAGAAAATACAGAGAGCAACATTTTCCAGTGCAGAATAGCTTAAAAAAATCTAGGAGTTTTTATTTTAAATCACTTATTTAAAAACATCCCAATTCCTCCAAATTCTTTCAATATGAATTGAAAGAATTCATCCCTATTTTTTTGTCTCTGTGTTTTCTTTTTTCTTTTGTCCTACCCAGGTACGTGGGGAGTTCTTGCCTTTTGGGAAGTCTGAGGTCTTCTGCTAGCGTTCAATAGGTGTTCTGTAGGAGTTGTTCCACATGTAGATGTACTTTTGATGTATTTGTGGGGAGGGAGGTGATCTCCACGTCTTACTCTTCTGCCATCTTGAAGGTCCTCCTGTTAATTCTTTTTGTTTTATTTTCTCAGTGCTAAGAGATGATATTTCAATTTTGTGACAACTGACAGTGAGGATGTGACAATACAAGAATATCATACTGATTTTCTAAGTGTCCCTTACCCCTAAAATATTGCCTTGTCTATTTTTCTTAGAGTTTGATGAGATCTGGCCTTTTGAGTTGATGTAATTAGATGAACAGGATATGCCTTGGAAAATGAGTGCCTATTCAGATTGGACATGTCTTCTCCTCTACACAGGTTATTCAGTCCTCAGAAATTCATGAAATTTCTAACAAAAAAATTTAAAGTGATTTCACCTTGTAAAATTTTCAATCCAGGAAGACTTCTACATTTGAAAACAAGTAGGAGTTGGACCAATCTGAAGTCCTCATGGGCAGACATATAAATCACTGCTGTTCTATATTATTAGGTAAATTCTACAATTTCTTTTAAAATATATGTCCCAATTTCCTGAACTTTTTCCAGAGATTTTTATCTTCAGTAGTCTGCTCAGTACTTTGGCAATAGTGTGAGCTCCAAATACATTTGATTTGAATTAAATATGTTGTTTTCCATTTGGGAAAAAGTCAACTTATCCCTGCTCCAGCCTTTCCCCCATCCTCTTTGCCACACCATGATCATGTTGAAATACATTCCACCAATTGTTCTTCTGTTCTAATACCATACCAAATATATATCATGCTGACACAAATTCGGACACCATGAAACATAGGATAAATCATATTGAAAGAATTTGGGGGAACTGAGATGTTTTTAAATAAGTGATTTAAAATAAAACCTTCTAGATTTTTTTAAGCTATTCTGCACTGGAAAATGTTGCTCTCTGTATTTTCTCTGTTTAGCTTCTTGAGAAAATGGAGTAACCCTGCCTGTCTTCAAACATACCCTCTACAAAAACATCAAGTGGGAAATCACTGAGCCCTGCCATAGTATCTGCTTTTTCTGTGGTTCATTTTATTGGAGCACCTGTTCATGTAGATAAATGATGTCAAACTTGGATGCCAGCCTAAAAGTGACTTCAGCGAGGGAAACCAAGCAGGAGTTGGGCCTTCATGCAGTAGGCAAGTCCATCCAGCTTCTTCTGTAATCAGTCCCTGAGGGCCCACATTTACAGCAGCTCTTTAGACCTCCTACATGTCTGCTCATCCTGCTTACTGCGGAAGAAATGTGCACCTATCAACCCAAACCTGGAGTGAACATCCATCTATGGCCATCAGTTAAAGTGGGTCCTCTAGTCTATATTCACCGTTTAGCATTTAAAGTGTCCATTTGAATGGACATGTTCTTATGTAAATAATTTGAAGTGTGGTAATTATCACAAGTGTGCACATCCAACAGGCTTTGTCTGATTTTACTTGTTGCCAATTCTGCAATGAAGGGGATATTTCTGAGTCTAAAAACAGCACAGAGAACTGGTCAAAACTGCACAAGGTATTTCCTGTCAAAATATACAAACTATCTTTTGGAGCATATCTTCATCAGCCCAAAGGTGAAATAAATCTTAATGTTAATCTGGGATATTAATCAACTCTACTGGATATTAATCAACTCTACCAGTTTAGCTCCCAAATAAACACTACTGACTTTATGAAAACTAATACTATAAACACTTTACAGTTGACAAATCACTTTTGTAACTATAGTTAAGTAGGACTCTATTTACTGATGTGGAAAAAACTCTAGCATATATGGTTAAGTGGAAAAGGCGAAGGCAAAAACTAATGTACTGTCATTTGCAAGGATACAATAGTAAATATTTATAAATACGTAGAATATTTTGATATTATACAAGAATCTGTGAAAATAGTTGCTCTTTGGAAGGAAAACTACATAATGGAGCAGAGGAAGGTGGGGGACTTTTTGGCTCTCCACTCTTTGGAACTTGTTGGATTTTATACTTTGTGTTTTTATTATAAAAGCAAAAGGAAGAATACATTTGACTTGTTAATGCCAGGGAATTATAGGAAAAGTTAGTTGTGTCGGTAGTGGTTGTTATTACCAGAGTCTTAGATAAGAACCTGACATGCATTACCTCATTCAATCCTAAGGAATTTGGATTATTAACTCTCCATTTACATGGCGAGGGGGTTAGCAAGTACAGGCTGTGCTCGATCATTGCTGTTCAATAATAAGATAGGAACCAAGGTTTTCCTATTAGCTTCAACACCCATTTCTTCAGCTGTCATAGATATCTCACTCTGTTTGGGGATAATGAGGTGCTTATTTTGAGCCAATGAAATTGGTGGTGAGGAAGGACTGTCCACACAGTCTACATAAAAATCTGCAAAACCCACAGTCAATAAAAGGGTCATTCTGCTAGAAAATGGTGTATAGTTAGTTTTCAATGAGAAGATTTTATCCCATGGAATCCAAAACAGCAGTCGACTTATTTTTTTCTGCTCTTTTGAGCCACAGTCGTACACAGAACGGTGAAGGAAGAGCTGCTAGAGATGATACAGTTTCCCCACAACTCCCTGTAACTGGCCAGTCAGGATGAGAAGAGTCTCTGCTACTCTTGCATTTATTCCTACCCATTCCCCCGTCCTACACCAACACCCCTAGTGGTCCTCTTCTAAACTCTTCAGGAGTGGAGGCAATGTTGTTTAGCTATAACTCTACTCACTGTTCAGCATTATTCTTTTAGCATGAATTCTCTTCCTTGCTTCCCTTAATCCTTCCTTTCTGATTGTCGAGATCCGTTTTTTTATGAATTACATTACTAATTCTCGAGACGATGTATCTAATTCTGTCCAACTAGGAAAATTATCAAGTATAAGAAAGCATAAAGAATAAACTGACAACATTTTTGTGTTTCCAGATATTATCTTCCTACATGTAGCTGAAGAAACAGAGTTAAGTAATTCAACCAAGGTAATAATTACTAGTTTGAAAGAGATTCAAAACACAGATCTAATTCTAGCTCTCATGCGTTAAAACACAGTTTTACATTATTTCATCCAATTCTCAAAACAAACCCATACAATAGTAGTTTCCTATTGCTGCTGTAACAAATTACCACAAATTACAACAGCTTAAGACATTACAGTTTAAAACAACAAGAAATCATTACCTTTCCTTTCTGGAGGTCAGAAGTCTCAAAGTACTCCTTTTGGAGATTCTGAGGAGAATCTGCTTCCTTGCTGTCCACACTGTTTGTCTTGTGACTTCTTCTCCCAACCTAAAAGCCAGAAATGGCAACTCGAACCTTTCTCGATGTGCCTCACTTTGATACTAACCCGTCTGCCTCCTTCTTCCACACTTAAGTATGCTTGTTATTACATTGGGCCCACCTGGATAATTCAAGCTAATCTCCTTACTTAAGTACACCTGATCAGCAGCTTTACTCCCAACTGAAACTTTAATTCACCCTGGCCATGGCACATAACATTTCACAGGTGTTGGAGGTTAGAAAGTAAACACCTTTAAGGGTCAATTATTTTGCCTACCAAAAATAGGGATGATTATCCTCGTTAACATATAAGAAAAGGGAGGTTTAAAGAAGCTGAATCATTTGCTTAACTTTACATAGCTAATACACTGAAATATTGGGAGCCTTTCTACTCTTTTTGCCCAATATCTTCTGTAACCTTCAGGATTTTGTCAGGAAAGAGATGGCATATTCAAATTGGGTAATTTAAGGAGAGTTTAATAAAAGGATTATTTTTAAAGTGTGGTTTATTTAATTTAGAATAATGTTTTCCAGGTTCATCCATGTTGTCACAAATGACAGAATTTCTTTCCTTTTTAAGGCTGAATATTTTATATATACACATCTCACATTTTCTTATTCCATTATTTGTGGATGGGCACTTGGGTTGTTTTCATATCTAGACTATTGTAAATTATGCTGCAATGAACATGGGAATGCAGATATTTTGTCAATATTCTGATTTCAATTCTTTTGGGTATAGATCCAGGAGCGAGGCTGCTGGATCACATGGAAGTTCTGTTTTTTTTTTTTTTTTGCGGTACGCAGGCCTCTCACTGCTGTGGCCTCTCCCATTGCGGAGCACGGCTCCGGACGCGCAGGCCCAGCGGCATGGCTCACAGGCCCAGCCGCTCCGCGGCATGCGGGATCCTCCCAGACCAGGGCACGAACCCGTGTCCCCTGCATAGGCAGGCGGACTCTCAACCACTGCACCACCAGGGAAGCCCGGAAGTTCTGTTTTTAATGTTTTGATGAATCTTCACACTGTTTTCCATAGCAATAGCACCAGTTTATATTTTATATTCCCACAACAGTGTACAAGGATTCCAACTTCTGCACAACCTCACCAATTCTTGCTATTGTTTTTTTTTTAATAATAGTCATCCTAATGGGTGTGAGGAGATAATTCATTGCGATTTTGATTTTGATTTCCCTGATAATTAAGGCTGTTGAGTATCTTTTCATATACCTGTTGACCATTTGTATATCTTTTTTAGAGAAATATCTGCTCAAGTCCTTTGCCCGTTTTTTAATTGAATTATTTTTTTTTTTTTGCTATCGAATTGTGGTAGTTCCTTATAAATCAGATATATAGTTTGCAAAGATTTTCACCCATTCCAAAAGTTGCCTTTAATTCTGTCATTTCCTTTTCTGTGCAGAAGCTTTTAGTTTGATGTAGTCCCGCTTGTCTACTTTTTGCTTCTGTGGCCTGTGCTTTTGGTATTGTATTGAAGAAGTCATTGCCAAGACCTATGTCATAGAGTTTCTCCTCTATGTTTTTCCCTAGGAGTTTTATAGTTTTAGGTCTTACATTTAAGTCTTTACTTTGATTTTATTTTTGTGTATGATATAAGGTAGGGGTACAATTTGATATTTTTGCATGTGGATGCCCAATTTTCCCACTATCATTTATTGAAGAAATTATGCTTTCCCCACTGTGTCTGTATAGACAGGCTGGCAGGAGTTGAGACCTTTTATTATGAAAAACAGCCAGCCAGTGTTGACCCTGCAGAGAGGGAGCTAGGGACTAAGAACCCTGACTTCCCTCCCCTTCCTTCCACTGAGCTCCTCCCAAGGCTCCACGTTTAAGAATCTGGCCACAAGACAGCAGCCACACATGACATTTAATGAATCCAAACAGTCAACCTCTGTGGATAACAGAGTAGAGAAGGCAGAAAGAGGATCTGTAGGCACAACAGAAGAAACCTGGGGATTTCCTCCCATTGATGTATTGATTTATTAATTTATTGATTTCCATTAGTAGTCATTGCTGCTTTCAAGATATGCTAACAAGCATATTTTCAACATTTAAATTTTATGAGCACTTTATATGGAGATAGTTAGAATCTGATCTTTTCTACTACATCACCCCTTCTACAAAACTGTACTCATTTACCTGCTCTTGTTTAATTGGCTTTAAATTTCTGGATACATGTACTCGCTGGGAATGATTTATGGTTGAGCTTCTACTGGCTGCATTTTGAATAGATCTTTTCAGGTGTAGGCAGTCCAAAACGTCATGGCGTTGAATTATTAGAAAGGTGTCACAGGTTAAAATTACTCAAGCTGAATCTGATTTGACCATATAATAATGATATAATAATTAAGGTGTTGAACATAAAAAATACCATTAAAGTCATTTAATCTGCTATAAATTATTTATGAGAATGGTATATGTAAATTGATTAACATAACCTAGAATCAGCCTTATAAAAATATGTTGAATATAATGACATCGTCAAGATGGCAATGTAGGTAGTTCTTGACTTCAGTCCACCTCACAAGAAGACCAATTGGCAACTATCCATAGATAAGAAACCATTGTGAAAAATCTCAGATTCCCGAGGGTAAGGCTGAAGCACCCTGAAAATCACAGAAATCAAGAACAGTATTAGGAGAGGAAGAGGTGCATTTTCACTTTGATTGCATTGGCCCGTCCATAAACTGGGCACAGTGCTGTGCCAAGGGGACCCCCCCCACCGGGCCTCAGTTTCTCCAGTGGGAAAAGAGAATCCAAGACGGACATCCAGCTTCCCCCATATTATGGGACACAGCTTGGGAGGCATACTCAGGTCTCACCTCACACTCAGGCACACTTAGGTCAGGGATCCCTGGGGGAAGCTTCAGGAGTGGACCATTGGGAATCACGTAGAGATGGAGAAGGGGGTGGAGCTTACAACAACCAGTGATCAGATTATGGAGGACCATGTTGCTGCCTGTAGCAAGGCCCAATGCTCTAGCAGAGATCTCAGCCAGCTGCTCTGCCCATCTGTAGAGCAAGTTGTTATCCCATTCTGACCAGGGATCTTGGTTGACAGTTTGGCCTGATTTGGGTCTCCAGCCAACAAGCCATATTTGCTATGGAGTATGTTCTATGGCCCTGCATAGGCAGGGAAGCTAGTTCAAAGCCCTGCCCAATGGCTGAGCATAACCTACAATCCTGCCCCACTGAGAAGCATGGTTACATGCTTCCCAGCTTGGTTGGCAGCCTTGGAGCACATCCTACAGCGTGCCCAGGCAGGGAAGAAAATTCACAACCACACCCAGTTGCTGAGCTTAGCCTCCAGTCTGACCTGATCAGGAGACTGGCCTGAGATCCCAGGTAGCCATGAGCCCATCCTACAGCCCTCCTCTGACAGAGAGCCAAACCAGCAGCCATGCCTATCTGTTGAGCATAGCCACTGGCACCACATAACCAGGGAGCCTGAAGAGTGATCCTGGTCAGCCTGAGTCCTACCTATGGTACTGCTCAGCTGTGGAGGCCAGTCAACTGCCCTACTGACTGCTGAAGACAGCCTGTGACCTGACCCAGGAAGGGAGCTCAGCCAGTGATCCTGTCCAATTGCAAAGCATAGCCTGTTGTCCCCACCCAACTAGACAGCCTCGATGGTGGTCCTGCCCAACTGCAAAGCATGGTCTCCAGGCTCACTGAACTGTGGCATACAGGTGGAGGCCCTGCCCAATGAGAGAGCCCCACCAACAACCTCAACCATCAGAAGAGGACCTAATCACCCTACCTATTTTTGGACACAGCCTGTGGCCACACCAGATCCCAAAGCACAGTCTGAGGCTCCATGGGACTGCTGAGCCCTGCCTGTAGCCCCACCTGAAAAAGAGGCCAGTCAGTGGCACCATCCAATCAGGGAGCAGCTCTGCACAGCCACAGACTCCAAACAATGGCAACACAGCCTACAACCTCACTCAATGAGAAATGATTGCAGAGCCCATCTAGTGACCCCATCTGACTGTAGAGCCCAGCCAGCAGGCCCACACACCATGGAGTCCAGCCAATGCCAAGCCCCCAACTCAGCTCAGGATTTGCTCTGATACCAAAGCCAGATAAGGATACTACAAGAAAAAACAAAGAACAAAAACTACAGGGCAATATCCCTGTTGAATATGGATGCAAAAATTCTCAATAAAATACTAGCAAACTGAATTCAACAGCATATTAAATGTGCAGACACTATTTAATAAAATACAATATAATGGTGTTCTTCATAAATCTTTTAACCCCATTATTATTCCTATGTTATTTTAAGTATTAAAATGGAAAAATATCTTAATATAAATATTAAACTTAAAAAGTTTTTTTTTTTTTTTTTTTTTGCTGTATGCGGGCCTCTCACTGTTGTGGCCTCTCCCGTTGCCAAGCACAGGCTCCGGACACGCAGGCTCAGCGGCCATGGCTCATGGGCCCAGCTGCTCTGCGGCATGTGGGATCTTCCCGGACCGGGGCACGAACCCGTGTCCCCTGTATCGGCAGGCAGACTCTCAACCACTGCACCACCAGGGAAGCCCAAAAAAGATATTTTTAGAAAGCTAGTAGGATGCAAAATTTTTCCTTTCATAGACATTTTTTGAGACACCATCTGGAAGGCATCAGAGCTGTTTGATGGCTTTTTGATCAACTAGTTCAAGTGTGTCTCTTAGCTACCTCTTCTCTTCATTACAGCTTTTCTTTAGCCTTTATTGTCAGTTGTCCCTTTAGTTGCATTCAAAAGGAAAATCCATTTCTCCTTATTCACATCAGCAGCTTCATCTTCAACCTTGGATCTTACAGGCACTCCAGTTTTATACCTCCAAAATACACTCATATTTACACTGGATTTTTTTTATCCTTTAGCCTCTTTCTTAATTTGTTATTCAATGTTGAAACATTAAAGAGTTTTGACTTGAATTGTCAGCCTCAAATGTGCTTCTGGACACATGAAAGAGAGCCTTTCAATAGTCAAATTCCTGCCTTTCACTTCTTCTAACTCTGCCACCACTAATACACAGAGGACTGAGATAATGGATTTAAGATGAACAAAGCCCGGAGAGGAAATAGAAGCGAAGGGGGAAGGAAGAAGTAATTTCTTTTGTGTCATGTCCATCACAGAGAAACCTAACAGAAGGGATTATACCAAGTTTGGCCTGGGAATAGGAAAGATGAGATGTGGATCTAGGATAAATCTGGACACCAGAGAAAACTTTAGAAAGAAATCACTAAAAATACTTATTCTCAAATTCATTAGGCATACTTCCAGAGCTGTGGTGAGAAATACAGGTAACTTAGAATCCAGAAACACCTACTCTTTAGTACTGTAGTCTGAAACAGGATTCAAAGTAAGTATAACAATCCATGTTCATTTCATAGCTAACACATAAGTTAAGCACTTGACTGAAAAACAGCATATAGTTTTCCCAGTAATAGTACGATAGAACCACTACACTATAACCTCTTAATCAAAGAATATATCTTCTGAAAACATTGATCCTGTTCAGTGACCTTGTGTCCGTTTCAGTAGATCTCTACCATCAAGACTAATCTGAAAGTTGCCACATGATGAAGACAAAATTCTTCCTTTAGTTATAAATTTAGGTTTGTCTTCTCAAGTAATGGCCTGTTTAACTGAAGATGAACTGCTTTGCTGGTTTCAAATAAACTCAGCTTGAACTTTTCCCTAATATGGTACTTTTTTCTGTTTTTCATGTGCAACATGTCTTGTAACCAGAAGAATTTTGGAAATCAAAAGAGTATGGAGTTCCCTGTCTTCTACCGTGTGTTCAGCCCATGAAGGCTTTAGAGTTACACAAATTAGGACAAAGAATAGAATCGTGAGTTAACTGAGAGGATTTTTTTATATGATTCCTCAGAAATTACAATGCTTTATGAGTGATGGAGGGAAATTATAAGATCATATCTAATCAGAGAGTGCTACTTGTGTACCAGAAATGAAGTGCTACCTTCCGTTTCCAACAATGCTATGCAACTCAGAGAAAGAGACAGATTTTTGCAATGCACATTGAAGAGTATATGTTTTATATTTATATGTTGAATACGTTTAAAAAATTTAGGATACTGTGGGAGATAAATCATCCTAAAAGTTATACAATCAGAAGAAAAGATGCTAGCAGGTTAAAAATACAGTAGGTGAAACTTTTCTTCTGTGCACCTCTCAGGCCTCTTACCTGCCACCAGTATCAGAAACAGAGGGGGTACAAGTGAAGAAGAAGAAGGGAGGGGAGCAGTGAAACCAAACTGAATGAAGCAAAGAGAGAAAAGGAAAGTCAGACATAGAGATGGAAAATATGTCTAATATTGATTTTTGAGCAATATAAAGACAGGGACCAAGAGTTCTCAGCAATTTGCTTGAAAATTCAAATTCAAAACGGCATGAATATTGTAACATGGATGGCACAGAATACATGGGGCACAAAGAATTAGTGCAGAGCCAATCAGGCCAAAGAAAGCAAGTGTTGACAGTCAAACTAGACCAAGAAAGACAAAATTTGCCACAAAACTGCCTAAGGGTTTCACCAATTCTCTGATGAAGACAGGTTGCAGACTATCATCAGAACCAAACTGCATGTTCTTTATAACTCACTGTTCATTCATGTTTAAGCTAACTATTAGATGAACTATGAGCAATTCGTTTTAAAGTTGGGTGAAGAAAATTTTGCCATTTTCAAGTCCTAAGTTAAAGATTCCTCCCTTCCAGTGTTAAAAAAATAATAATGCTGAGCTGAATTTACTCAAAAGTATATAGCATCCAATACTTCCACGGTGTTCAGAATGGACAGACCAAGTTAGTTAACACCTGCCTCAGAATGCTTACCTAGCAAGACTTGCAACTGTCTGTGAGAACCACAGATGAAAGCCAGTTATTGGAGCTCAGGTCTGCTCTGAGTGTCCTTGCTCATAATGGCTTTGCAAAACATTGCCAATATCTTCTCTCCTTATTAAAAGTGACATGCGTGTTTACAGCTGACAGTAATTATTTTAAACCATTTCTTTTTATATTACCTTTTATATATATGACCTATTTTCAGTGAAAAAAATATATAAAATATTATAATTTAGACCATTAGAAGAATAGTTTTTTCCCAAATGATAATTCATCATTTGGTTCCTCTGGAGCAGGAAGATTTTTAAGAAGTTTCCCAAAGGTGATTAGAAACTTAAATTCTGTTTTACAGCCAATGACCTAAGTTCCATCCTTCCTACAATGTAATCCCATTTCCTGCTGCCCAGACCAAGTATCTAAATGACTGGCCCTCTAGTTTGTCAGACATTTTTGATATATTTTGCTTTACTTCTCATGCCCCAAACCTTTGATTACCTGTCTTATCTTTGCAATTTGTCTTTTTTGTTCCAGTTTGCCTCCCTAGTTTCTGACCCACTGATTATTTAACTCATCTCTTCAATATTTCAGACTGTCTGGTTACAATCTACCCTGATCTACTCAATAACTCTTCAGCACATAGAATACCAATTGAAACCCAACTTTGGTTTTCACGGTGCTCACTTTTCTCTCCTATAATATGACTCCTCACTCAAGCTAGTGACCCCACCCAACATGATCTAACTTTCCCAACTCTAGTCTTCATGTGTGCCTTCTGTCCAATATCTATGGCCAACAACTTTTTACATCCAGTCAGAAAAGGTATCATCTTAATAGAAAAATAATTGGCAAATGAGAAATATTTGAATTGTTTCTGAATTAAAAATAAAAATAATTTTTAAATGAATCACCATTGAGAAAGACATGGACAAGCTAAATGTTCTTTTTACTGCCATCAAATGGAGAAAAAAAAAAACAGTAGAAAGCAGAAGATCTGGTTTTTACTATAGCCATATGACAAAGTGTTTTAATTCCTCTGAACTTGGTTTCTTTATCTGTAACACAAGAATGATTCTATCAGCCTTACACATGTGCAGAGGTTATAGGAGAATTAAACAAAATTAAAATAAGTGAGAACTCCTTGAATATAGTATGAGCTCAACAATGTAAAGGAGAGTGCAGAGGAGCATGAAATTCAAAGCTAATGACCCTCTCCTATATAATATATCTCAAA
Source organism: Lipotes vexillifer (assembly GCF_000442215.2). NCBI lineage: Eukaryota > Metazoa > Chordata > Mammalia > Artiodactyla > Lipotidae > Lipotes > Lipotes vexillifer. The sequence goes on along the minus strand of NW_006780801.1, from coordinate 235,406 downwards.
ATAGTTTTCTAATTGTGGTGATGGATTTGTAAAAATATAAGCAGTATCTTTTCCATGTCAGTGAATCACTGGAATCCTCCCTAGAGTAGATGACATTGCCCTTACCACCTCAGTGACATCCATCTACCTTCCAGTGCTCACATGTAGTTCATCTGGGGATTTTTTTTCTGGCCAAGAGTGCCCACTTTGTTATCTGGTCAGGAAGCCAGAATTTTATATCCTCTGGTTGGAAGAACTCTTAAATGTATGCAGTCGTCCTTTGGTATACACAGGGATTGAAATGTCCCAGGACCCCCTGCAGATACCAAAATCCACAATGCTCAAGTTCATTACATAAATGGCATAGTACTTGCATAAAACCTATGCACATCCTCCCAAGTACTTTAAATAATCTCTAGATTACTTATAATACCTAAAACAATGTAAATGCCATGTGAATAGTTATAAATACACTGGCAATGCTATGTGAATAGTTGCTGGTGTGAGGCAAATTCAAGATTTGCTTTTTGGAACTTCCTGGAAGTAAAAAAATGTATATATTTTCAACCAGCAGTTGGTTGAATCCATGGATGCAGAACCCATGAATATGGAGGGCCAATTGTATTTTACACTGGTTCTCAGAGTCCTCCAGTGATTATTCTATAGGTACTCAAAGGGGTAAGTAGCATGACAAACTATTGGCTGCCTTGCCTTACCTGATTTACTGTTACAACACCTATAGGTGGTATCCTAGGCTCACCTAAAAAGGTAAATATACAAATACTTGTTTTTTTAAAAAAAGAATTCTTTCTACTCAAATCTTTGCTTTAGGGTCAACTTCTAGGGAGACCCAAAACAAACAAAAAATTCCTTAAAAAATAGAATATAAAAAGCATTCCTGGGCTTCCCTGGTGGCGCAGTGCTTGAGAGTCCGCCTGCCGATGCAGGAGACGCGGGTTCGTGCCCCGTTTCGGGAAGATCCCACATGCCGCGGAGCGGCTGGGCCCGTGAGCCATGGCCACTGAGCCTGCGCGTCCGGAGCCTGTGCTCCGCAAATGGGAGAGGCCACAACAGTGAGAGGCCCGCATAACGCAAGAAAAAAAAAAAAAAAAAAAAAAAAAAGCATTCCTATACATAGTTTTTGATCACATGACTGACTTTAAAAGCACATCTACTTAAATCAATCATCTGTTTATGGGCACTTGGGTTGTTTCCATGTCTTGGCTATTTATTGTAAATAGTGCTGTTATGAACATTGAGATGCATATATCTTTTCCAATTAGATTTTTTATCTTTGCCAAATGTATATCCTGGAGGATTACTGGACAGACAATTGGCTTAAGAAGACGTGATACACACACACACACACACACACACGCACACACACATGCACACACAATGGAATATTAGCCATAAAAAAGAACAAAATATTGTCATTTGTAGCAACATGCATAGACCTAGAGGATATCATACTAAGTGAAGTAAGTCAGACAGAGAATGACAAATATTATATGATACCATTTATATGTGGAATCTAGAAAACTAATACAAGAGAATCTATATCCAAACAGAAACAGACCCACAGACATAGAAAACAAACTATGGTTACCAAAGGGGGAAGGGGGAAAGAGATAAATTAGGAGTATTGGATGAAGAGATAAAAGCTACTATACATAAAATAGATAAGAAACAAGGATTTACTGTATAGCACAGGGAAATATATTCAATATCTTATAATAACCTATAATGGAAAATAGTCTTAAAAATATATGTATCTATATATATAAACTGAATTACTTTGGTGTACACCTGAAACTAGCACAATATTTTAAATCAACTATACTTCAATAAAAAATAAATTAAAAACCTAAATAAATTTAATAAAAAAGAAGATGAAGGTGATAGCCTTGAAGATTCCTTTCCAGTATGTAACTCTTGAAAAGGAAGTTAAGATAATAATGAACACCATAGGCATAGACTTTGTCTATAGAAAGACAAAGATTTGTATAGAAATCCAGCCAATGTATGGAGGCATACCTCACATAGCATCTGCATTTTATGTTTTCATTGGCTTGTTACAAACCAGTGCCTTTAGGCTTTCAACTCAGCATCACACTGCTTCCCTGTCTCTCCCCTCTGATGAGACTGTGAAAATACAGACAAGGGAGGTAAAGCTCATGAAAAACTGGCATTCCCCTTTTATAGGTTTAAATACTGAGAAGTGCTTCTTCAACAACCATGTAGACCCTCTGCCTCCTTCTTAACTTTTTCTGAAGAGAGTTGTGTTACCCTGACTTGGATCACCCAGTTGCATGAGCCAATCTACTAGAAATTATTATTTCAATGAGAGCTGTTGAGAAATTCAGTACAGAATTTGCTGTATTTCATAATGACAAGAGGAGGAGAAATAGGGATGTTCAGAAAGTAACAAATAACTGATTTAGTAGTTCTACCATTTGTAACAGCTCTTAGTCCTTGCCTCTTTGTTCCTGTGCACCTACTTTAGTAAGGTTTCCATGCATAAAGAAATAAGCGTACAGTAGTTAACCTTAGCCAGATTGAAGAGCCCAAGGTTTAATCTCAGTTGTGCACTGATGGAATATAATTTGCAGTTTCAGAGAGATGCATCTAAATTTAGAATCTGACACAATGGTGGTTGCTAGGCACTCAAAAAGAAATCAAGGAACAAAGGGAGTGGCTTTTGAAGTGGGTGAACTCATTTACAGAAGCAGAAAGACTGTACCTTGTGATATGGCTTCTGTGCTGCTGTAGACTATTGGGATGAATGACTAAATGATAGAAGGGTAACTTGGCAAAATGTCATGAAAGCTAGAAATGCAGGAGAGGCAGAGAGGTGACTTTCATTACAATGAGCCAGGATTCAAGTATGAAAATCACATTAACAATGCCTGAATCTCATGTCTAATTTCCTGCCTATTGAGTCAAACATTGTCTCGAGGTTTCATATAATGATAAACATAAGGTATTTTATTTGATCTTGTCCTTTTTTAAAGGCTGTATGCACAATTTCTCTAGTCACTATCCATTTTCCTATGATTTTATTCTTTCTCTAATGATGCCACACTCATTTCCTGCAGCTTGCTTTGTTAGCATTAAGATACTCTGCACAAATACTCAAGCAGGGTTGGGGTAAATCTTGATCGTGTAAAGTTTTTTAATTACTTAAGTTTCTTCTGCCAGTTCTTTCTATAGTAATCCAGCTAATTCCTTCAGTTATTGAATTAGGCAGATCCAAATGGAATTCTAGGAATGATCATTTCAATTGGAATCAGCTGTTGAGTCTTCACATAGTGTTTTGAGCTATGGTTAGACATTTCTTATATATTTGATGCTCAAAACTCATTCATAAGACAGCGAGTTATTGTGTAACAAACCCACTGATGAAGTGAGGCAGAACACCCCACACGTTTGAAATAGGAGTGTGGGTTTTTGTGTTCACTAATAACAATCTTACATTCCACTAGGATCAATCCAATTCCAGTCTCTGTTCACATATTTCTAAGAATGGCTATACTCAAAACAAGCAGATAATCCACCAGAGACTAACCCTCCCTTCTCTCCTTGAAATGTTTCAAGTTTATTTTAAAACTACATTTGTTTCCATACAGTCAGGAAAGCTTCCTAACAAAAAATGTTTAGTTTTTCTAACAAAAGAAGCATCAATCTAGCTTTCCATGCTTTTTCAATCTATCCATTTTATTTTCAACCTGTCTAGCTCATGTATCATGCCATCAAACAGGTCCATCAAAAACAAACTGTCAGGTCCTATCTGAGTATATACACTATGTGTACATACCTGTGTTCTCTACTTAGTGATAGGTAAAGAATGTCAAGAACAACACCCAAAATTCATACCCATGTGAGGAGCTTGGGCCCTGGATGAAGACATCTCAGGCACTTTTATATTTTTTGTTTTTTAACTTTAATTTTTTTTAACATCTTTATTGGAGTATAATTGTTTTACAATTGTGTGCTAGTTTCTGCTTTATAACAAACTGAATCAACTATACATATACATATATCCCCATATATTCTCCCTCTTGTGTCTCTCTCCCACCCTCCCTATCTCACCCCTCTAGGTGGTCACAAAGAACAGAGCTGATCTCCCTGTGCTATGCGGCTGCTTCCCACTAGCTATCTATTTTACATTTGGTAGTATATATAAGTCCATATCACTCTCTCACTTCATCCCAGCTTACCCTTCCCCTGTCCCATGTCCTCAAGTCTATTCTCTACATCTGCGTCTTTATTACTGTCCTGCCCCTAGGTCCTTCAGAACCTTTTTTTTTTTTTTTTTTAGTTTCCATATATATGTGTTAGCATATGGTATTTGTTTTTCTCTTTCTGACTTACTTCAATCTGTATGACAGTCTCTAGGTTCATCCACCTCACTACAAATAACTCAATTTTGTTTCTTTTTATGACTCAGTAATATTCCATTGTATTATGTGCTACATGTTCTTTATCCATTCATCTGTCGATGGACACTTAGGTTGCTTCCATCTCCTGCCTATTGTAAATAGTGCTGCAATGAACATGGTAGTGCATGACTCTTTTTAGATTATGGTTTTCTCAGGGTATATGCCTAGTAGTAGAATTGCTGGGTTGTATGGTAGTTCTATTTTTGGTTTTTAGGGAACCTCCATACTGTTCTCCATAGTGGCTGTATCAATTTACAGTCCCACTAACAGTGCAAGAGGGTTCCCTTTTCTCCACACCTTCTCCAGCATTTATGGTTTGTAGCTTTTTTCATGATGGCCATTCTGACCGGTGTGAGGTGATACCTCATTGTACTTTCAACTTTCATTTCTCTAATGATTAGTGATGTTGAGCATTCTTTCATGTGTTTGTTGTCAATCTGTATATCTTTTTTGAAAAAATGTCTATTTAGGTTTTCTGCCCATTTTTGGACTGGGTTGTTTGTTTATCCTGGGATAAACCCCACTTGATCATGGTATATGATCCTTTTAATGTGCTGTTGGATTCTGTTTGCTAGTATTTTGTTGAGGATTTTTGCATCTATGTTCATCAGTGATATTGGTCTGTAGTTTTCTTTCTTTGTGACATCCTTGTCTGGTTTTGGTATCAGGGTGATAGTGGCCTCGCAGAATGAGTTTGGGAGTGTTTCTCCCTTTGCTATATTTTGGAAGAGTTTGAGAAGGATATGTGTTAGCTCTTCTATAATGTATGATAGAATTCCCCTGTGAAGCCATCTGGTCCTGGGCTTTTGTTTGTTGGAAGATTTTTAATCACACTCTCAATTTCAGTGCTTGTGATTGGTCTGTTCATATTTTCTATTTCTTACTCGTTCAGTCCCAGAAGGTTGTGCTTTTGTAAGAATTTGTCCATTTCTTCCAGGTTGTCCATTTTATTGGCATATAGCTGCTTGTAGTAATTCCTCATGATCCTTTGTATTTATGCAGTGTCAGTTTTTACTTCTCCTTCTTCATTTCTAATTCTAATGATTTGAATCTTCTCCCTTTTTTTTCTTGATGAGTCTGGCTAATGGTTTATCAATTTTGTTTATCTTCTCAGAGAACTAGTTTTTGGTTTTATTGATCTTTGCTCTCATTTCCTTTATTTCTTTTTCATTTATTTCTAATCTGATCTTTATAATTTCTTTCCTTCTGTTAACATTGAGGTTTTTTTGTTCTTCTTTTTCTAATTGCTTTAGATGTAAGCTTAAGTTGTTTTTCTGAGATGTTTCTTGTTTCTTGAGGTAGAATTGTATTGCTATAAACTTCCCTCTTAGAACTGCTTTTGCTGGTTCCCATAGGTTTTGTGTCATCGTGTTTTCATTGTCATTTGTTTCTAGGTATTTTTTTAATTTCCTCTTTGATTTCTTCAGTTATCTCTTGGTTATTAAGTAGTGTATTGTTTAGCCTCCATGTGTTTGTATTTTTTACAGACTTTTTCCTGTAATTGATATCTAGTCTCATAGCGTTGTGGTCAGAAAAGATAATTGATATGATTTCGATTTTCTTAAACTTACCAAGGCTTTATTTGTGCCCCAAGATATGATATATCCTGGAGAATGTTCCATGAGCACTTGAGAAGAAAGTGTATTCTGTTGTTTTTGGATGGAATGTCCTATAAATATAAATTAAGTCCATCTTGCTTAATGTATGGAAAACACAATGTAAAGCTTGTGTTTCCTTATTTATTTTCATCTTGGATGATCTGTCCATTGTTGAAAGTGGGGTGTTAAGATCCCCTAGTATGATTGTGTTTCTGTTGATTTCCCCTTTTATGGCTGTTAGCATTTGCCTTATGTATTGAGGTGTTCCTATGTTGGGTGCATAAATATTTACAATTATTATATTTTCTTCTTGGATTGATCCCTTGATCATTATGTAGTGTCCTTCTTTGTCTCTTGTAATAGTCTTTACTTTAAAGTTTATTTTGTCTGATATGAGAATTACTACTCCAGCTTTCTTTTGATTTCCATTGCATGGAATATCTTTTTGCATCCCCTCACTTTCAGTCTCTATGTGTCCCTTGGTCTGAGGTGGGTCTCTTGTAGACAGCATATATACATGTCTTGTTTTTGTATCTATTCAGGAAGTTTATGTCTTTTGGTTGGAGCATTTAATCCATTACATTTAAGGTAATTATCAATATGTATATTCGTATTACCATTTTCTTAATTGTTTTGGGTTGGCTATTGTAGGTCTTTTCCTTCTCTTGTGCTTCCTGCCTAGAGAAGTTCCTTTAGCATTTGTTGTAAAGCTGGTTTTGTGGTGCTGAATTCTCTTAGCTTTTGCTTCTCTGTAGATGTTTTAATTTCTCCATCAAATCTGAATGAGATCCTTGCTGGGTAGAGTAATCTTTGTTGTAGGTTCTTCCCTTTTATCACTTTAAATATGCCCTGCCATTCCCTTCTGGCTTGCAGAGTTTCTGCTGAAAGATCAGCTGTTAACATTATGGAGATTCCCTTGTATGTTATTTGTTGTTTTTCCCTTGCTGCTTTTAATATATGTTCTTTGTATTTAATTTTTGATAGTTTGATTAATATATATGTTGGCATGTTTCTCCTTGGATTTATCCTGTATGGGACTCTCTGTGCTTCCTGGACCTGATTAACTATTTCCTTTCCCATATTAGGAGTGTTTTCAACTCTAACCTATTCATATATTTTCTCAGTCCGTTTCTTTTTCTCTTCTTCTGGGACCCTTATAATTAGAATGTTGGTGCATTTAATGTTGTCCCAGAGGTCTCTGAGATGGTCCTCAATACTTTTCATTCGTTTTTCTTTACTCTGCTCTGCAGCAGTTATTTCCACTATTTTATCTTTCAGGTCACTTATCCATTCTTCTGCCTCAGTTATTCTGCTATTGATTCCTTCTAGAAATTTTTAAATTTCATTTATTGTGTTGTTCATCATTGTTTGTTTGCTGTTTAATTCTTCTAGGTTCTTGTTAAACGTTTCTTGTATTTTATCCATTCTATTTCTAAGATTTTGGATCATCTTTACTGCCATTACTCTGAATTATTTTTCAGGTAGACTGCCTATTTCCTCTTCATTTGTTTGGTCTGTGGGGTTTTACCTTGTTCCCTCATCTGCTGTGTGTTTCTGTCTTCTCATTTTGCTTAACTTACTGTGTTTGGGGTCTCCTTTTCACAGGCTGCATGTTCTTAGTTTTCATTGTTTTTGGTATCTGCCCCCAGTGGCTAAGGTTGGTTCAGTGTGTTGTGTAGGCTTCCTGGTGGAGGGCACTCATGCCTGTGTTCTGGTGGATGAAGCTGGATCATGTCTTTGGGGAGGAATGCATCCGGTGGTGTGTTTTGGAGTGTCTGTGACCTTATTATGATTTTAGGCAGTCTCTCTGCTAATGAGTGGGGTTGTGCTGTATCTTGATAGTTGTTTTGCATAAAGTGTCCAGCACTGTAGCTTGCTGGTCATTGAGTGGAGCTGGTTCTTAGCCTTGAGATGGAGATCTCTGGGAGAGCTTTTGCTGTTTGATATTATATGGAGCCGGGAGGTCTTGGGTGGGCCAATGTCCTGAATGTGGATCAGGACAGAGGCATAGGCCTGACCTCCAGCCAGAGCACCAAGACCCTGTCAGCCACACAGCTCAGAAGAAATGGGTGAAAAAAAGAAAGAAAGGAAGAAAAAAATAAAATAAAATTTAAAAAGTTATTTTAAAAATAAAAAAAATTAAGAGTAATAAAAAAAGAAAAAAGAAAGAAAGGAGAGTAACCCAACCAAAAAAAAAAAACACATCCACCAATGATAACAAGTGCTAAAAAGTATACAAAACAAAACAAACAAACAAACAAAAAACCCAACAGACAGAACCCTAGGATAAATGGCAAAAGCAAAGCTATACAGACAAATATCAAACAAAGAAGGATACTCATACCCACCCACAAAAAAGAGAAAAAGGAAAAAAAAATATATATATATATATCGTTGCTCCCAAAGTCTACTGCCTCAATTTTGGGATGATTCGTTGTCTATTCAGGTATTCCACAGATGCAGGGTACATCACATTGATTGTGGAGATTTAATCTGCTGCTCCTGAGGCTGATGGGTGAGACTTCCCTTTCAATTTGTTTGCACAGCTCCTGGGTTTCAGCTTTGGATTGGTCCCGCCTCTGCATGTAGGTCGCCTGAGGGCATCTGTTCCCCACCCAGACAGTATGGGGTTAAAGTAGCAGCTGATTCGGGGGCTCTGGCTCACTCAGGCGGGGGAGGGAGGGGTACGGATGCGGGGCAAGCCTGCGGCGGCAGAGGCTGGCATGACATTGCAGCAGCCTGAGGCACGCTGTGTGTTCTCCCGGGGAAGTTGTCCCTGGATCACAGGGCCCTGGCAGTGGCGGGCTGCACAGGCTCCTGGGAGCAGAGGTGTGGATAGTGACCTGTGCTCGCACACAGGCTTCTTGCTGGCGGCAGCAGCAGCCTTAGCGTCTCATGCCCGTCTCTGGGGTCCGCGCTTTTAGCCGCGGCTCGAGCCCGTCTCTGGAGCTCCTTTAAGCGGCGCTCTTAATCCCCTCTCCTTGCGCACCAGGAAACAAAGAGGCAAGAAAAAGTCTCTTGCCTTTTCGGCAGGTCCAGACCTTTTCCCAGACATCTCCCGGCTAGCCGTGGTGCACTAGCCCCCTTCAGGCTCTGTTCATGCCACCAGTCCTCTCCCTGGGATCCGACTTCCTAAGTCCGAGCCTCAGCTCCCAGCCCCCGCCCGTCGCAGAGGGTGAGCAGACAAGCTTCTCAGGCTGGTGAGTGCTGGTTGGCACTGCTCCCCTGTGCGGGAATCTCTCCGCTTTGCCCTCCGCACCCCTGTGGCTGCGCTCTCCTCCGCGGCACCAAAGCTTCCCCCCATCCCCGTCACTCCCCCCGCCCCGTCTCCGCCAGTGAAAGGGCTTCTTAGTGTGTGGAAACTTTTCCTCCTTCACTGCTCCATCCCAGAGGTGCAGGTCCCATCCCTAATTTTTTTTGTCTCTGTTTTTCTTTTTTCTTTTGCCCTACCCAGGTACCTGGGGAGTTTCTTGCCTTTTGGGAGGTCTGAGGTCTTCTGCCAGTGTTCAGTAGGTGTTCTGTAGGAGTTGTTCCACATGTGGATGTATTTCTGATGTATCTGTGGGAAGGAAGGTGGTCTCCACGTCTTATTCTTCCACCCTCTTGAAGGCCTCCTCTCAGGCACTTTTAATCATGTGATCTAGAGACCTCTGTACTGAATTCAGAGGGAACGATAGAGTTAAAAGCGTGTTCTCTGGACCAAATAACTAACAGCTTCATAACATTAAGGATAGGAGAATATGTTTTACATAACACTAGGCAAAAAACTTCATTTGCCTAATGAAGCCTAGGGGACAAATAATGGAAGTCGGGGGACCAGGTATGCCCAGGGACCAAAGCAGACAAAATCCCAGAAGAAGGTGCCTGCTTAAGGACAGGGTGGCATCAGAAAAAAGTAGTGATGCCTTATAAAGAGTGCCTGAGTCCCTGACGTTACATAAGAGCTAAAAACCTGGAATATCAGTCTATCTTAAAGGATTTGAATAACTTCTCCCATGGGTTATTTGAATAACCTGCTTTGTTTTGTGGGTTTTTTCCCCAAGTTCCCCTATCAGTCTGCTTCCCTTTCAGTCTTCCTCCATCTGCATCTTGAAGAACGGTGCTTCCTGCACTTCCTTCCCAAGCTCCTGTCTCTGTTCACTGAGTAAGCCCTTTCCAGGTGAATTCATCTATGTCCATTGTTACAACTACAACTGTATATTGATTCTATCTTGAATTCAAAGATATCCTTAGACACCAGTCCCAGTATCCAACTGACTTCTCCATGGCTTCATTGTATCCACAAATGTGCCTAAATTTGAAATGTTCATCTTTCTTCACCACCTGAATTGTTCATGTTTGATATTCATCATGTTTGATAACCTCCCCCTCACCATTAGTCCATACTTTCCACACTGGATGGCTCTCCAAATCTATACGTTGTCCTTTCTTTGTTTTTATTTAATATAAACTTATTGAAACCTTCTGTACACCAGAGGCTGAGTTAGGATCAATGGATACGAAGTTACACAAGAGAACAGGGAATTCTCATAGAGTTTATAGTCTAGTTGGGGAGACATACAATTAATAAATGAGCAAATAAATAAACTATTGATAAATATTTAGAGTTTCTGCTACATACAATGAAAACTATAACTAGGTTGCCATGACAGGGAATTGATGGTAGGGTATATATTTTGCAAAGATTTTTCAAGGAAGGTTTCTGAGGAGGTGATCTTCAAGCCATGAGCTGAGATATAAAGGAACCAAGCCATTGGAAAAAGAGTGTTTCAGGCTAAAGGACAACACTGGAGAGTTCATTCTGTGGTCTACCAGAAGGCCAGTGTGGCTGAAATAGAATGTATGGAGAGAATGGCATGACATGTATTTATTAGCTGGCATTTACTGAGTGTTTTCCATGGCCAAATTATTGTGCTGGAAGTTTAAGTATGTTATCATATTTTACATTCATAGTTACCTTATTATTTTCATCTTCATTTTGGGAATTCGGAAACTGAGTCACAAGAAGGTTAAGGAATTTACACCAAGTCACACAGGTACTAAGTGGAGAGCTGAGATATAAATATAGGCAAGCTCATTCCTTTGTCACTATTGTCACATAGGAGCCAGGTTGTGCAGGGACTATAAGGGTATGGTAAGGAGTGGGGATTTTAACTTCATTGGAATTGAAAAGACACTAAAGTTTCTTAAGAAGGGAGACAATGCTTACACCCTGAAGTCCTCTGAAGTTTGTCTCCATGGACAAGTTCATATCATTTTCTTGGCTTCTCCAGGTCATTGCATCAGCCTCCACCTTCAGTCTTGGTCAGTATACATTACATATCAGCATTGTTACCAAGTCCAAGCTCATACTGTTTGCTGCACAACAGGCCAGTAAGTCGAGAGATGAGGTGGTGGGGCAAGGAATAGTGACTTCATTTGGAAAGCTAGCAGACCAAGGAGATGGTGAAATAGTGTCCCAAAGAACCATCTTCCTGAGTTAGAGTTCAGGCTTCTTTTGTACTAAAAGGGGAGGGTGTGTGCTTAGTTGCTGCAAACTTCTTGGTGCCAGAATCTTTTGTTCTTGCAGCTGTCCACAGAGGTCCAGTCACAATGCTCCAAGACAAATGTTATTCTCTGTTCTGCAACTTTTTATCTCTATATGAATGAAAAAGTGTTATATTTTTAAAGGTCAGAGCCTTGAGAATGGGCTATCTTGTATATTTCAGACTATAGGTAACATTCTTAACTTGTAGCAAAAGCAATAGAATACAAAGGTTAAAGTAAAAGAAACAGATCCAATACGGAGTCAGATTTATTCTTCCATATTACATCATTAGATTTTTATACTCATGAAATCCAAACCCAATTAAGTCACAACGCTGCTTAAAATTCCTCCATAGCTCTTCATAGCCTTCAGTACTAAAATTCACACTCCTCAGCACAACACATACTGAACTCTGTGGTCTGTCCTCTGCTTTTCTTTCCCATCTCCCTCAAGACATGTTGTGATTTTCATCTAGTACTCCAACCACACTGAACCTCTTAGAGTTCCTGAATGTGCTCTTCTCTCTCCCCATAAGAGGGAAGAGAAACTTGCAGGTGAGTATTACAGTGATTTTTGCTGAAACAGACTATGTTTCTTGCCATTTCTATGCTTATACATGCTCCTCCCTCTGGCAAACACATGCCCTTCCCTGCCTTGAGAACACTCTTCACCACCACCACTCCCTACCCCTCATCCTACTGTTTCACTTAGCCAACTGTTTCTACCACTCACTTTTAAGAACTCAGCTCTGGGGGCTTCCCTGGTGGCGCGGTGGTTGAGAGTCCGCCTGCCGATGCGGGGGAGACGGGTTCGTGCCCCGGTCTGGGAGGATCCCGCATGCCGCGGGGCGGCTGCGCCCGTGAGCCATGGCCGCTGAGCCTGTGCGTCCGGAGCCTGTGCTCCGCGATGGGAGAGGCCACAGGAGTGAAAAAAAAAAAAAAAAAAAAAAAAAAAGAACTCAGCTCTGGAGTCATCTCCCCAAGGAAGCCACCTTCTCACAGTATGTATCCTCTGCATCCATATATCCCAGCGCATGTCATACTGCATTTTAGGAGCTATTTGCTTGTCTTTCTCTCCAATAAATTATGACCCCCTTTGAGGTTAGGGATTTTGTCTTATATAATACATGCCTAGAAAATGACATGAGCTTTGATAAAAATGTGTTGTATGAATAATAAAGAGGATGGATAAATGAATAGCAATAATTCAGAAGTTAGGCCAAAAAATAATTAATGAAGACCAGGGGCTCCATGATTTACTTTTTAAGGGACCATACATAATTTCAGATGATGACATCAACAACCTTATTCTAACATTTAAGATCCTCCAAACAAAAACAAGCTTACTTATCATCTTTTAGTGAAAAAAGTTTAAATATTTCTGTTAAAAGCAGATAAAATGCTTAGATCATATAATTTATAATCTGGGAATTTGAGGAGGGAAAGATTATAATCAAATAATATAATAATAATAAAATACTAGTATATTCAGATTATTTTACAGCATACCCAGCTCTTCAATGCAATTTTTTTCATATGTTCACAGTAATCATGTGACATGTGTATTATTTGCAATCACCCGTTTAGAGATTAGGTAATAAAGTTTCTGAGAAACTGTAAATCTGCTGGAAATTCAGCAGCCAGGAAGTTCGGTGAATGACCTTAACTTGAATTCAGGTTTTCCAAATCTAAATAGTGTAATTCATTTAATGTTAAACTGATATTTGAGTAGATTTTATAATTTCATCTAAAACTATTTACTTGGAAAAAGGAGCTTCGAACACCTAGTTTGATTTAGGAGTGATATAGTCTACGGAAGGTATTAATTTTTTTTTTTCCAAGTTTGCTACAAGATTCAAAGTTAAGACTTCTGAAACCCCTTGCATTTTTTTTTTTTTTTTTTTTCTTGCGTTATGCGGGCCTCTCACTGTTGTGGCCTCTCCCATTTGCGGAGCACAGGCTCCGGACGCACAGGCTCAGCGGCCATGGCTCACGGGCCCAGCCGCTCCGCGGCACGTGGGATCCTCCCGAAACGGGGCACGAACCCGCGTCTCCTGCATCGGCAGGCGGACCCTCAAGCACTGCGCCACCAGGGAAGCCCAACCCCTTGCATTTTTAATGTCTTTGTGTTGCTACAAAGGCTTAAAATCTGAGCTTTTTTCTGAGTTGGAAGCAAAAGTTTTTGTCCTGAGAATATTCATGTATTCCAGGGCATTTTATCATTCCCTGGCCTAGAAAACACAAATATCATTACCTTTATCCTCTCAACAGAAAGTAAATTTTAGACAATTAATTTTTAAGTCAGAATTAAGAGTTTTATATGTATTTGTGATGTTGGTTTGTGCTGTGACCATGAAAACTCCGGAACTCTGATCTGTGATTAACTTTTAACTTCATGTTCTAGAGAAGAGAGACTACAGAGAAGAACACCCACAGCCATTTGTCAAGTTTATAGAAAAACATCCCTGAAAAACAGGATATATTTAGGAGAAACATAAATGAAAAAATACCCAAGGAGGCAGAGTAATTAAATGTTTTCAATAAAGCAAGTCCCATTCATTGTAGAACTGTACATTTTGCATAAACATTTAAGAATATTTTCCAATAAAATAAAAAGTCCAATTTTCATCAACCTAAGGAAGGTGTCAGGTCAACAATAAAAATGGTGTTAAAAAAAAAAAAGGCTTTGGCTGAGAATACCCTCCAGAGTGAAGTCTCTGTTAAAGATATATTTTTTAGTTCAAACATAAAAGTGAGACGTGAAACCACAAGTGTGGATAATATTGTCTAAAGAAAATCCATAAAGTGAAGAGAGATGAAGATTCTAATTTTCAGCTTATCATTTCTTTCTTTTATGGATCATGCCTTTGGTATTGTGTTTAAAAAGTCATCATGAGGGCTTCCCTGGTGGTGCAGTGGTTGAGAGTCTGCCTGCCGATGCAGGGGACACGGGTTCGTGCCCCAGTCCGGGAAGATCCCACATGTCACAGGACGGCTGGGCCCGTGAGCCATGGCCGCTGAGCCTGTGCGCCCAGAGCCTGTGCTCCGCAACGGGAGAGGCCACAACAGTGAGAGACCTGCGTACCGCCAAAAAAAAAAAAAAGTCATCATGAAAACAAAGTCACCCAGATTTTTTTCTGTTACCTTCTAAAAGTTTTATCATTTTGCATTTTACACTTAGGTCTATGAGCTAAGTTAATTGAGTTAATTTTTGTGAAGGGTATAAGACCTGTATATAGATTCATATTTTGCATGTGGATGTCCAGCTGTTTCAGCACCATCTGTTGAGAAGACTATTTTTATTCTATTGTCAAAATTTTGTTTAAAATTTCTGCTTGGCTAAAGACACTGTCAAGAGAATGAAAAGATAAGCCACAGACTATGAGAAAATATTTGCAAAAGACATATCTGATAAAAGACTATTATACAAAAGTTACAAAGAACACTTAGAACTCAACAATAGGAAAACGACCCATTTAAAAAATGGGCCAAAGACTTTAATAGACACATCCCCAAGATACACAGGTGGCAAATAAGCATATGAAAAGATGCTCCACATCATATGTCATCAGCAATGTAAATTAAAACAACCATGAGACACCACCACTAAACATCTATTAGAATGGCCAAATTCCAGAACACTGAGAATACCAAATGCTGGCAATGATGTGAAGCAACAGGAATTCTCATTCATTCCTGGTGAGAATGCAAAATGGTATGGCTACTTTGGAAGATAGTTTGGTGGTTTCTTATAAAACTAAACATAATCTTACCATATACTCCAGCAACAGTGCTCCTTGGAATTTACCCAAAGGAGTAAAAATCTATGGCCACACAAAAACCTGCACACAGATAATTATAGTAGCTTTATTCATAACTGCCCAAACTTGGAGGCAGCTAAGATGTCCTTTGGTACATGAATACATAAACTGTGGTACATCAAGGCAATGGAATATTCTTCAGTACTAAAAATAACTTAGTTACCAAGCCATGAAGAGACATGGAGGAAACTTAAATGCATATTATTAAGTGAAAGAAACCAATCTGAAAAAGCTACATATTTTAGGATTCTAATTATGTTACATTCTGAAAAAAGTCAAAACTATTGAGACATTATAAAGATCAGGTTGCCAGGGATTGGGGGAGGATGGGATGAATAGGTAGAGCACAGTGGATTTTTAGGGCAGTGAAATTACTTTATATGATACTATACTGGTGGATACATATCACTATACATGTCTCCAAGCCCACAAAATGTACAACATTAAGAGTTTACCACAATGTAAACTGTGGACTTTGTGTGATAATAATAAGTCAATATAGGTTTAATTGTAACAAATGTATCACTTTGGTGGGGGATGTTGATAATGGGGGAGTCTATACATATGTGGGCAGGGGGTGTATAGGAAATCTCTGTACCTCCTGATCAATTTTGTTGTGAACCTAAATCTGCTCTAAACATTAAAGTCTATTAAAATTGTGTAATTTGGAAATGTTGATTATACTGTTCTATGTATGTAATTAGTTTACTTTGTAAATCCTATTCAAACTTTTATATCCTTAATTATGGATATAATTAAGGATATAACAAACAATTATCCTTAATTGACTGATTTATTAGTTACTGAAAGATATATATTAAAAATCTTTCAGTATAATTGTGAATTTTTATTTGTCCTTGATTTTCTATCATTTTTTTTCCTTTATATAACTAACGTGAGACTGTATTATTTGGTACATACCGACTTGATATGTACTTGATACAACATGACAACTTAGAATTCTCATATCATCCTGATAGACTGACTCTTTTGTAATTATGAAAGCTCTCTATACCTATGAATACTTTTTTCTTTCAATTACAATTTTTCTTCTAATAAGATGGCTTTTATCAGTTTTTTTAGTTAACATTTGAATGGTATAGCTTTTCCATCTTTTTATTTTTAACTTTTTAGTGTACTTATATTTAAGTTGTGCTTCTTGTAAGCAGCATATAGTTGGAATCGATTTTATCTATTTCCTGTTTAACAATTTTGCTCTCTTTTAATTTAGATTATTTATTCCATTTAATATAGTTACTGATGTATACTATCTTTTATTTTTTGAATTTTATTTTTATTTTTTTATACAGCAGGTTCTTATTAGTCATCCATTTTATACACATCAGTGTACACATGTCAGTCCCAATCTCCCAATTCATCCCACCCCCACCCCCACCTGCCACTGCTTTCCCCCCTTGGTGTCCATACGTTGTTCTCTACATCTGTGTCTCAATTTCTGCCCTACAAACCAGTTCATTTGTACCATTTTTCTTGGTTCCACATATGTGTGTGGTTTGGTGTTTATTTGTCCTACTTCTATTACCCTTTTACTTTCTTTCCTTCAATTGAATTGGTCCAATTGGAATCAGTCCAATTTTAACAACTGAAGAATTATTCTAGTTTTCTCCTCTATCAGATTGTTGATTCTTTATCACTGTTCCAGGAGACACTGACAGTCCCACATCCCAGACAAAGCAAGATCTTTCCAAAACTTTAACTCTTATTCCCTTCCTAAATTTTGTGTAATGTATTTTTATTTTATATATATTTTAACTCCTACCAGTCTTTTTTTTTAACATCTTTATTGGAGTATAATTGCTTTACAATGTTGTGTTAGTTTCTGCTGTATAACAAAGTGAATCAGCTATATGTGTACGTATATCCCCATATCCCTTCCCTCTTGCACCTCCCTCCCACCCTCCATATCCCATCCCTCTAGGTGGTCACAAAGTACCGAGCTGATCTCCCTGCACTATGCAGCTGCTTCTCACTAGCTGTCTATTTTACTCACCAGTCTTTTAAAAGTATAGTCAATTTGAATTTATATTTTCTCACAGATATGCCTCTTCCAATTCTACATACTTTTCTTCTTTCCTGCCTTTCTTACTACAACTTGGTATCATGTCCTTTGCTTTAAAAACATTCTATAATATTTATTTTGGTGTTAATCAGGTGATGCTGAATTATCTGAGTTTTTGCTTATCTAAAAATGTCTTAATTTCACCTTCATTTTTGAACAATACTTTTGCTTGTCATTCTAGTCAAACTAGAATTCTAGTTTGACAGTCATTTGCTTTTGCCATTTGAAGATATAATTTTATCATTTTCTGGTTTCCATTATTTTTATTGGTACATTAGCTATGTCACACCTTTGAAAGTAATATGCCTTTTCTCTGATTGCTTTTAACATTTTCTCAGTCTCTGATTTCCATCATATTTATTATCATCTTTCTACATATCATTTTATTTGTATTTATCATGCTTGGAATTTGTAGCATTTCTTGAGGTTCTAACTTGATGTCTTTCATTAGTTTTGAAAACTTCTCAGCAAAGATCTTTTCAAACATTACTCCTCTCTTCTTTTTCCTTTTGGACTCTAATTAAACATGTGTAAACCTTTCTACCACTTCACAAAGTGAGTGTCTCTCAGAATATTTTCTATTATTTTCCATCATTTTGTCTTTCTGTTATGGATTATGGATATTTTCTTTTGGTCTATCACCCAATTCTCTAATTATCTTCAGTGTATATAATGTGATTATTAAGCCTAATGATTTAGTTTCAGTTATTATGTTTTTCAGTATGAGAATACCCATTTTATTCCTGACATAGTTTCTGCTTCCTGCCTGAAAATTCTCCATTTTGTCCTATAATTTTATGACAAAATTAATTACCATTGTTTTTATATCTGTCTGTTACCTGCATTATTTACTTCTCCTTTTAGTTTCTCTTCCTATTTCCTCTCTTTTCCTCCTTTTTTGTCAATTGATGTCCTCTTGTCTGCATTTTATAAGGTTGATTGTTATATATAAAAATGTAGAGATAATTTACGTATCTAGATATTGATGCTTTTCAAGGCAGAATTTCCTTTTGCTTTTTTCAGACAGTTAAGGGAGAAGTAGTTCATATTAATGCAATCAAGGATTGAGGTAATTTGAAACTCTTTGCACTTAGTTATATGATTTCTCTTGTTATGGAAAGAAAACAGAAAACTGGAAATTATCTTTGTGTTGACTGAAAAAAATTCACAACTTAAAAGTTGAGAGTTATGTTTTATTCAGTGGACATTCTGAGGACTTCAAGCTCAGCACATGGCATCTCAGATAACACTGAGAAACTGCTCCAAAGAGGCAAGGTGGGGTAGGGGGACAGAGCCGGGATATATAGGAGATTTTGCAATAAAAGACCAGGTAGTCGGAATATCAAAAGATTACTGTTAATAAAAGAAAACCATATATCTCAAGTTAAGGGATTTAGTGCTTTTCTATGATATGGAAGATGCAAGAATCTGGGCTCACTGAAATCATTC
The DNA here is from genome assembly GCF_000442215.2 of Lipotes vexillifer. Classification (NCBI taxonomy): domain Eukaryota; kingdom Metazoa; phylum Chordata; class Mammalia; order Artiodactyla; family Lipotidae; genus Lipotes; species Lipotes vexillifer. Next base: position 216,511 of record NW_006780801.1, on the reverse strand, counting down.
CTTTGATATGCACCTCATCTATCTGAGGTCAGTATCCTGTGTTTTCTCATTCTGAGTTTCCTCAGGGTGCACCCTCACCGGTGGCTGTAGTGGCTGATGTCTTGATGGCTGCAACATCATTTGTTTACTGATATGGCAGGTGGCATTTTTAGTCCACATTTGGTAACTACTTTTTTACAATTGTTCTTTGTTTATGTTACTTCATTTGAAAAATGATAATATGTTTCTTATAACTTCTTATATAGGATTATTGTTAGGTAAAAAGGATTATATGTAACTGTGGTTTAACAAAATTAACACTCTATATTAATGTAATGTAATATATCTGTTTTAAGTTTTCTGACAATAATATGAATTAAAGTTGCCTTTAATTTTTTTTCTCAACATTTGTAAACCAAACACAGAAAATCTAACATCTCATAAAGATTTGAAAAAAGTGTTCATAATTATTTTAATGATACTACTAACATTTCCTCCAGGAAAGATAGAAAAGAGAATAAAAGTTATAAATTTTACCTCAAATGTGTTATTCCTTCTTGTTTTGGGTTTTTAGGTATAACTTTAAAAAGCAATGCTAATGGGAGGCTAGAATTGTCAAAAAAATAAATAAAAGAAAGAGGAGGAGGAAGGAGAGGAAGAGGAATTCCTGTGTCAAAAGCAAAGAAAGGATGACAATAATAAATAACACTATAATTTAGACCCTCCTCTTTTCCATTATTGGAAACAGTAATTCCAGGCCAAATTTTAACATTGAAATAACTCTGGATTGGTCATATACATAAGGACAAATATATTATGTATCTTAATCCTCATAGTTGGCTTCCAAAAGGAGTACTATGCAAAGTGAATGGGAAATTTTCCAAAGTAGCTCTGAACCAGAAGGTTAAAAATCTGATGTTGCAGTAGAGGGCTCATACTCAGGAGATATCATAGTAGTCTATTCTGTACCCTGCTGATGGAAGTTTTAACTTGAAAACTGTGTAAGCCTAAGAAGAAAAATATGACAAGCTTATTTTAGTAATTTGGTGTGGTTAAAAGATTCTTGAAACTTTAAAAAAATTCCTGGAAGTCTTTCCACAGTCCTTATAAAGCCCCCTCAATAATTTGTAGATAACTGACATTATCTTTGAAATGATTAATCAGCTATAGAGAATTGTATGTGATCTTTAAAGTTTATTCTAAGAATTTACTCTTTTTTTTTTTTAGTATAGTTTTTAGTGCTTGCTATCATTGGTGGATTTGTTTTTTGGTTTGTTTGCTTCTTTTTTTTTCTTTTCTCTTTTTAATTACTATTTAATTTTCTTTATTTTTAATAATTACTTTTTATTTTTATAACTTTGTTTTATTTTATCTTTTTCTTTCTTTCTTTCTTTCTTTTTCTCTCCCTTTTCTTCTGAGCCATGTGGCTGACAGAGTATTGGTGCTCCGGCTGATGTCAGGCCTGTGCATCTGAGGTGGGAGATCGAAGTTCAGGACATTGGTCCAGCAGAGATGTCCTGGCTCCACAAAATATCACATGGTGAAAGCTCTCCCAGAGATCTCCATCTCAATGCTAAGAAGCAGCTCCACTCAACAACCAGCAGGCTACAGTGCTGGAGACCCTATGCAAAACAACTAGAAAGACAGGAGCACAACCCCCCCCATTAGTAGAGAGGGGGCCTAAAATCATAATAAGGTCACAGACACCCCAAAACACACCACCAGATGTGGTCCTCCCCACCAGAAAGACAAGATCCAGCCTCATCCACAGAACACAGGCACCAGGCCCCTTGAACAGAAAGCCTACACAACCCACTGAACCAACCATAGCCACTGAGGGCAAACACCAAAAACAATGGGAAATATGAATCTGCAGCCTGGGAAAAGGAGACCCCAAACACAGTAAGTTAAGAAAAATGAGAAGACAGAGAAACACACAACAGATGAAGGAGCAAGGTAAAAACAGACCAGACCAAACAAATGAAGAGGAAACAGGCAGTCTACCCCCCCAAAAATTCAGAGTAATGATAGTAAAGATGATCCAAAATCTTGGAAATAGAATGGAGAATATACAAGAAAAGTTTAACAAGGACCTAGAAGAAGTAAAGAGCAAACAAACAATGATGTACACAATAAATGAAATTTAAAATTGTCTAGAAAGAATCAATAGCAGAATAACTGAGGCAGAAGAAAGGATAAGTGACCTGGAAGATAAAATAGTGGAAATAACTACTGCAGAATAGAATAAAGAATAAAGAATGAAAAGAATTGAAGACAGTCTTAGAAACCTCTGAGACAACATTAAATGCACTAACATTCAAATTATAGGGGTCTCAGAAGAAAAAGAGAAAACGAAAGGGATTGAGAAAATATTTGAAGAGATTATAGTTGAAAACTTCCCTAATATGGGAAACAAAATAGTTAATCAAGTCCAGGAAGCACAGAGAGTCCCATACAGGATAAATGTAAGGATAAACACACCAAGACACCTATTAATAAAACTATCAAAAATTAAATACAAAAAAAGAAATTAAAATCAGAAAGGGAAAAACAACAAATAACATACAAGGGTATCCCCAAAAGGTTAACAGATGATTTTTCTGCAGAAACTCTGCAAGCAAGAAGGGAGTGGCAGGACATATTTAAAGTGATGAAAGAGAAAAACCTACAACCAAGATTACTCCACCCAGCAAGGATCTCATTCAGATTTGATGGAGAAATTAAAACCTTTACAGACAAGCAAAAGCTAAGAGAATTCAGCACCACCAAACCAGCTTTACAACAAATGCTAAAGGAACTACTCTAGGCAGGAAACTCAGGAGAAGGAAAAGATCTACAATAACAAACCTAAAACAATTAAGAAAATGGTAATAGGAACATACCTATTGATAATTTCCTTAAATATAAATGGATTAAATGCCCCAACCAAAAGACACAGACTGGCTGAATGAATACAAAAAAAAAAGACCCATATATATGCTGTCTACAAGAGACCCACTTCAGACCTAGGGACACATACAGACTGAAAGTGAGGGGATGGAAACATATATTTCATGCAAATAGAAATCAAAAGAAAGCTGGAGAAGCAATTCTCATATCAGCCAAAATAACTTTAAAATAAAGACTATTACAAGAGACAAAGAAAGAAACTACATAATGATCAAGGGGATCAATCCAAAAAGAAGATATAACAACTGTAAATATTTATGCACCCAACATAGGAGCACCTCAATACATAAGGCAAATGCTAATAGCCATAAAAGGGGAAATCAACAGTAACACAGTCATAGTAGGGGACTTTAACACACCACTTTCACCAGTGGACAGATCATCCAAAATGAAAATAAATAAGGAAACATAAGCTTTAAATGATACATTAAACAAGATGGACTTAATTGATATTTATAGGAAATTCCATCCAAAAACAACAGAATACACTTTCTTCTCAAGTGCTCATGGAACATTCTCCAGGATAGACCTTATCTTGGGTCACAAATCAAGCCTTGGCAAATATAAGAAAATTGAAACTGTATCAAGTGTCTTTTCCAAACACAACTCTATGAGACTAGATATCAATTACAGGAAAAAAATCTGTAAAAAATACAAACACATGGAGGCTAAACAATACACTACTTAATAACCAAGAGATCATGGAGGAAATCAAAGAGGAAATAAGAAAATACCTAGAAACAAATGACAATGAAAACACGATGACTCATAACCTATAGGGTGCAGCAAAAGCAGTTCTAAGCGGGAAGTTCATAGCAATACAATCCTACCCCAAGAAACAAGAAACATCTCAAATAAACAACCTAACCTTATACCTAAAGCAATTAGATAAAGAAGAACAACAAAAAAAAACCCCCAAAGTTACCAGACGGAAAGAAATCATAATGATCAGATCAGAAATAAATAAAAAAGAAATGAAGGAAACAATAGCAAAGATCAATAAAACTAAAAGCTGATGCTTTGAGAAGATAAACAAAATTGATATACCATTAGCCAGACTCATCAAGAAAAAAGGGAGAACACTCAAATCAATAGAATTAGAAATGAAGAAGGAGAAGTAACAACTGACAATGCAGAAATACATAGGATCATGAGAGATTACTACAAGCAACTATATGCCAATAAAATGGACAACCCAGAAGAAATGGACAAATTCTTACAAAAACGAAACCTTCTGAGACTGAACCAGGAAGAAGGAGAAAATATAAACTGACCAATCAGAAGCACTGAAATTGAGAGTGTGATTAAAAATCTTCCAACAAACAAAAGCCCAGGACCAGATGTCTTCACAGGCGAAATCTATCAAACATTTAGAGAAGAGCTAACACCTATCCTTCTCAAACTCTTCCTAAATATAGCAGAGGGAGGAACACTCCCAAACTCATTCTGTGAGGCCACCATACCCTGGTACCAAAACCAGACAAAGATGTCACAAAGAAAGAAAACTACAGGCCAATATCACTGATGAACATAGATGCAAAAATCCTCAACAAAATACTAGCAAACAGAGTCCAACAGCACATTAAAAGGATCATACACCATGATCCAGTGGGGTTTATCCCAGGAATGCAAGGATTCTTCAATATATGCAAATCCATCAATGTGATATACCATATTAACAAATTGAAGGAGAAAAACTGTATAATCATCTCAGTAGATGCAGAAAAAGCTTCTGACATAATTTAATGTCCATTTATTATGAAAACCCTCCAGACTGTAGGCATAGAGGGAACTTACCTCAACATAATAAAGGCCATTTATGACAAACTCACAGCCAACATCATTCTCAATGATGAAAAACTGAAACCATTTCAACTAAGATCAGAAACAAGACAAGGTTGTCCACTCACCACTATTATTCAACATAGTTTTGGATGTTTTAGCCACAGCAATCAGAGAAGAAAAACAAATAAAAGGAATCCAAATTGGAAAAGAAGAAGTAAAGCTGTCACTGCAGATGACATGATACTATACAAAGAGAACCCTAAAGATGCTACCAGAAAACTACTAGAGCTAATCAACTAGAGCAGGATAAAAAATTAATGCACAAAAATCTTTTGCATTCCTATACACTAATTATGAAAAATCTGAAAGAGAAATTAAGGAAACACTCCCATTTATCACTGCAACAAAAGGAATAAAATACCTAGGTAGAAACCTACCTAAGGAGACAAAAGATCTGTATGCAGAAAACTATAAGACACTGATGAAAGAAATTAAAGATGATACAAACAGATGGGGAGACATACCATGTTCTTGGATTGGAAGAATCAACATTGTGAAAATGACTATACTACCCAAAGCAATCGACAGATTCAAGTCAATCTCTATCAAACTACCAATGGCATTTTTCACAGAACTAGAGCAAAATATTTCAGTTTGTATTGAAACAAAAGATCCCTAATAGGGGCTCCCTGGTGGCGCAGTGGTTGAGAGTCTGCCTGCCGATGCAGGGGACACAGGTTCGAGCCCCGGTCCGGGAAGATCCCACATGTCACGGAGCGGCTAGGCCCGTGAGCCATGGCCTCTGAGCCTGCGCGTCCGGAGGCTGTGCTCCACAACGGGAGACGTCACAACAGTGAGAGGCCTGCGTACCACAAAAAAAAAAAAAACCCCAAAAACCCCGAATACCCAGAGCAATCTTGAGAAAGAAAAACGGAGCTGGAGGAATCAGGCTCTCTGACTTCAGCCTGCACTACAAAGCTACAGTCCTCAAGACAGTATGGTACCAGCCCCAAAACAGAAATATAGATCAATGGGACAGGATAGAAAACCCAGAGATAAACCCACACACATGTGGTCACCTTATCTTTGATAAAGGAGGCAAGAATATACAGTGGAGAAAAGACAGTCTCTTCAATAAGTGGTGCTGGGAAAACTGGACAGCTACATGTAAAAGAATGAAATTAGAACAATCCCTAACACCATACAGAAAAATAAACTCAAAATGGGTTAAAGACCTAAATGTAAGGCCAGACACTATAAAACTCTTAGAGGAAAGTATAGGCAGAACAAGCCATGACATAAATCCCAGCCACATCCTTTCTGACTCACCTCCTAGAGAAATGGAAATAAAAACAAAAATAAACAAATGGGACCTAATGAAAGTTAAAAGCTTTTACACAGGAAAGGAAACCATAAACAAGATGAAAAGAGAACCCTCAGAATGGGAGAAAATAATTGCAAATGAAGCAACTGACAAAGGATTCATCTCCAAAATATACAAGTAGCTCTTGCAGCCCAATATCAAGAAAACAAAAAACCCATTCTAAAAATGGGCAGAAGACCTAAATAGGACATTTCTCCAAAGAAGATATACAGATTGCCAACAAACACATGAAAGAATGCTCAACATCACTAATTATTATAGATGTACAAAGCAAAACTACAGTGAGATATCACCTCATACCAGTCAGAATGGCCATCATCAAAAAATCTACAAATAATCAATGCTCGAGAGGGTGTGGAGAAAAGGGAACTCTCTTGCATTGTTGGTTAGAATGTAAATTGATACAGCCACTATGGAGAACAGTATGGAAGTTCCTTAAAAAACTAAACCCAGAATTACAGCAATACAACCCAACAATCCCACTCCTGGGCATATACCTTGAGATAACCATAATTCAAAAAGAGTCATGTACCAAAATGTTCACTGCAGCTCTTTTTACAGTAGCCAGGACATGGAAGCAACCTAAGTGTCCATCAACAGATGAATGGATAAAGAAAATGTGGCACATATATACAATGTAATATTACTCAGCCATAAAAAGAAACAAAATCGAGTTATTTGTAGTGAGGTGGATGGACCTAGAGACTGTCATACAGAGTGAAGTAAGTTAGAGAAAAAAAATACCATATGCTAACTCATACACAAAGAATCTGAAAAAAAAAAAAAAAGGTTCTGAAGAACCTAGGGGCAGGAAAGGAATAAAGATGCAGATGTAGAGAATGGACTTGAGGACACGGGATGGGGGAAGGGTAAGCTGGGACGAAGTGAGAGAGTGGCATGGACTTATATATACTACCAAATGTAAAATAGATAGCTAGTGGGAAGCAGCCGCACAGCACAGGGAGATCAGCTCTGTGCTTTGTGACCACCTAGAGGGGTGAGATAGGGAGGGTGGGAGGGAGATGCAAGAGGGAAGAGATATGGGCGTATATGTATATGTATAGCTGATTCAGTTTGTTATAAAGCAGAAACTAGCACACCATTTTAAAATAATTATACTCCAATAAAGATGTTAAAAAAAAAAGGAGAGCAAAAAAAGAAAAAAAATTCTTAACAAGAATTTATTATTGGATTAGAGTCTTGAAGGAAGAGAGCAAATGTGTTTGAATATACTTCCAATAAAACTTGGCATATTTTTAAAAATGCTGTATTGATCATTTGTGAATACAGATGCTTTTATTTTTCTTGTTAAAAAAGGTCTTCCTATGTAAATTTGACAGCTGGTAGCACAATAGAATTACTGACTTATATCTTATTCTCAATGCAGTTTTATTTCATTTTCCACCTTATCACAGGACTTGATGTTTCATTGAGGAACATGCCCCATTTTTGCTAATCCTTTAGGTTGTCCAAGGTTACGCATTTCTTTGATTTTTGTCCTTAATCACCACATGACTGGGTCTAAGGAAGATGATTGTATTATTGCTACTAGTACACATCACTAAAGAAGGGAATTTATTCATGCTTCAAGTTCCTATTATAATTCCATCTGCACCTCTCATTGTACCAGCACCTCTTGAAATGAAAAGTATCATAATGTACTTTGATCATTTAACCTTAAATACACATTCATACAAAGTCATTGCACATATACATTTTAACACTGAACCAAAAGAATACTATTTCAAACAGATTTATAGATAGAGATTTACAAGCATACAGATATTTTATAGGAATTTCTTTTAATAAATTGTATTATATTCATAGCACCAAAGTAGTGTTAATAGAAACTTTTTGGGGAAAGTGGAAATAGTTACAGCATAATCTGAAATGCTATGATAGTAATCATTAAAATAGAATTCCGTCTACATTGGAGAATCACTCAAGGTACAATACTAATTATGGGTCAAATTTTCATCTTAGACAATGAAGTATGTGTTATTAGTTTGACTAAGGTATTCAGTAGTAATCAAGAAGAATGAATTCCTTTTGAAAATGTTTTAAATAAACACTCTTTCTCAGACAATCAGCATAAAATATATCTCAAGTTACTTATTTTCTCAGTGCTTATAGGATGATATAAATGATATATAATGATACTTGACATAGGCCATTAAGCCATCCTGATTCACTTAAAGTAATGTCACAAATGCTTCAGTCATTGAATTTCAATCATAAACTTTGTTCAAACAACATAATTGATAGTTAACATTCTTATCTGCTTCAGGCTCACTGTAGGTTTCTTTTTTTATTTTTAATACTCTAACATCATTACCAGGAAGTGAGAGGCTAATCTCCTCTGCATTTTAGTTGATCACACTTGAGGAATGCTTTCTCAATCCAATGAAATGACAGTGAAGGCCAGTGCAAAGAACAATTGACTTAGGGTACAAGGGATTTGGATTCTATGAAATATAGATTTCAACAAGATGCTAAATATTCTTTGTGGCTTACATATTATAAATCTGGGAAACTATCTGATTCATACCTGTATCAGCAAGAAATGATAAGAATAAATGGATTAATTTTTATGAAGTGGTTTGCACTCTTCTCAAGAAATCCTGGCACAAATTCAAAACACCAATGTTCCAAAGTAATTAGTTTCACTGTCCCCTGGAGTAAGAATATTCATGCATCATTATCAAACTAGACATTCAGAAGCTATTTATCACTGCTATAAAAATAAGCTATGTTGACTCCAATACATCCCAAGTACTTTTGAACCAAATTGACTTGTGTTTTTCAAGTACTTGAATTCTGCTTTGTAAAACACAGCTTACAGTTTTCTGTAATAATAATTAATTCTTAGAATATATTTTAAATACTTAATAAGTCTTGTTCAAGACCAAATAACTGCTTTTCAACTCTAACATACTAATGATGTATAAATATGTCCTCCATAAACATATTTCCCAGGTTTTATTCTCTCTTTGAAAAAAACCTTTCTCACTGAAACTACAACTATTTTGAGTAAGCTTTCAGCTCAGGTTCCAACTTCTAACTGTTTCCACACAATCTTTGTAAACAACATTTAAATATCTGTATACCATTCTATTGGGTGTTTGTGCATTTCCTTAGCCATTTTCTTACTGATAGTATGAGATTATTGCCTATTTTATCCTCTTATATTAAGCACATAAAAGTATATTTGTGCATAATTTTCTCATTCTTGGATTTAAGATTGTTTCCTAGGAACAGACATTTAGAAGTAGAATTTTACTGAGCCCAAGAGTGTTAAAAATTTAATGGCTTTTAAATGCATACTGCTAAATTGTTTTCCAAAAGGGTTGTACCAATTTACATGGTCACAATCAATGTATGAGAGTGCCTGTTTTACTCTACTCATATTATGCTATCAGAATCAAAACAATAGGAATATTGTCTATAAAAACAAAAACTGGTGACTCTTACTTGTTTATACAGAAGTATTCCAGTGAAGCAATAAATGGATTATACTATCTATTCATGAGATTTGAGGTTAAACATTGTGCACTGTATATACATATTTATCTGTGCTTTTTTTCTGAAATCTGGGTAAAGTCAGAGTAAAGAAGTAATTATGGTATAAACAAAAAAAAGTCATATAGGAGATGACCGCATAGCTTTTAGAAGTTTGAAGTGGATACAAGATGGAAAGGGAATGTCAAAGGCAAGCATGATAATTCTCGCTTGAAGGGCTCACACATTTGAAGACCAGGTATGATAGAGGTGAGATGAAACATGGACTAAAACGAGGAGAATGAACTGAAAGTGTTTGCAAGCATCTTAACCACAGGGCCCCTTCCCAATACTGTATAGCCAAGCATCTGCCTCTTTCACTCCTTGCAAAAGAATAGAGTTTTATTTGATGGAAAAATTGAACTAGATGTTCTATACCCAAGGACACCCAAGACACAGTAGAAGAGGGACAGAGGCTGGCATTAAAAAAGAGCTAATAAGGGAAAGTCTAAAACCTCTTCTTACATAATAATGCAAGGGAAATGTTAATGTCTTAAATCAATAACTCAACAAATAGAAGTATAACCCTATTATTTATAGCCAAGTGTAACAGGAAGTTGCCAGAAAAAAATAGTTACAAAATTTTGGGGAAAGGGATTCAGAGTTAGTGAGAAATAAGGAAGGGGTCAGTTGTTTTTCCTTATAGTTAGACTTTTAATATGTATATATTTACTTTGATCCAAAAAATGTGTGTGGAAAATAAAACATGGTAATAAAGGCTACCTACTTGAATGAAAGGACCAAACTTTATATTATTTTGGACAGTTTCTTATTCCTGGGTCCTAAGGGTAATGAGGAGGGCAATTTAAGCAGCAAGTACCTTGGTTGCTGAACTTATCTTTTGCAAGTCTGGCTCCACAGATTTCTTATGTTTTTTCCAAGTAGAGAAACCAATACATTAAAGCAGGTAAGGCAACATGAACCTGTAGGGACATAATAGGTTATTTAATGCCAAAACTTACTGAATAGTCACTAGATAACAACCCAGCAACATTTGGAAAGAAGGTCTCACTTTCTTAGGTATGCAGACTCAAGCTAACCCTTTTCTAAATCTCTCATATACATTCCCTCACACCCTCATTTTGTTCATTTATTTGTTGTTGTTGTTTGAAGCATAATTGACCTACAATGCTATGTTAGTTCAGGTGCATAACATAGTGATTAGATATTTCTATACATTACAAAATGATCCCCACAAGTCTAATTACCATCTGCTATCATACAAAGTTAAAATGTTATTGACTATATTCCCTATGCTGTACATTTCATCCCTGTGACTCATTTATTTTGTAACTGGAAGTTTGTACCTCTTAATCTCCCTCACCTATTCACGTCACTCATCTCCCCCCTCTGGAAAGCAACTGTTTTTTCTATGTATTTATAACTTTGCTTCTGTTTTGTTATGTTTGTTCATTTGATTTTTAGATTATACACCTAAGTGAAATAAGACAGTAAGTGTCTTTCTTTGTCTGACTTATTTCACTCAGCATAGAACCCTCTAGGTACATTCATGTTGCCACAAAAGGCAAGATTTCATTCTTTCACATGCCTGAGTAATATTCCATTGTGTACATATACCACATCTTCTTTATCCATTCATCTATTGATGGATGATTAGGTTGCTTTGATAAGTGTAAATATTGGCTATTGTAAATAAAGTTGTGATTAACATAGGGGTGCATATATCTTTTTGAAGTAGTGCTTTTGTTTTCTTCAGAAAAAACACCCAGAAGTGGAATTGCTGGATAGTTCTATTTTTAATTTTTTGAAGAACTTCCTCCATACCATTTTACATAGTGGCTGTACCAATTTACATTCCCTCCAACAGTGCACAAGGGTTCCCTTTACTCCACATCTTTGCCAACACTTCTTATTTGTTGTGTTTTTTTTTTTTTTTTTGCAAGTCTGAGCGCAGGGTTTTATTAGTTATTATTTAGTAGCTTCCTGTTACCTCAGGTGAATCCTTCCCTCCCCTGATTTCATCTCCCTCGTTTATAAGATAAGGGACTTTGAGTAAATCACCTCAAGGGTCCTTCCGGTTCTAAGCAGAGGCCTGATCTGAGCTATCATCCTTCTTTTTTTTTTTTTAAACTCAGGTTCTGGGTCAGGTGAAGTGACAGCCAGGCCCGTTCCCCCATGGGACTTTAATTTTATTTTATTTTTACTTTTGGCTGTGTTGGGTCTTCGTTTCTGTGCGAGGGTTTTCTCTAGTTGTGGCAAGCGGGGGCCACTCTTCATCGCGGTGCGCGGGCCTCTCACTATCGCGGCCTCTCTTGTTGCAGAGCACAGGCTCCAGACGCGCAGACTCAGTAGTTGTGGCTCACGGGCCTAGTTGCTCCGTGGGATGTGGGATCTTCCCAGACCAGGGCTTGAACCCGTGTCCCCTGCATTGGCAGGCGGATTCTCAACCACTGCGCCACCAGGGAAGCCCCCCATCCTTCTTTTAAGAGAAGCAGAACTCAAAGAGAAGTCAGCTTTTTCTTTCTTTGGTTATCTTTTTGTCTCTTGGTTGCCACTTTGAAATTTCTCATGTTTTCCTAAATGTCTTAGACCAAGGGGAAGGTCTGCCGAACTGAAAGAAAAGGGAGTCATTCAATTGTTATCACTCCAGCTGTTGGTAGATCAGTCTTAACCGGGAGTTTTTCTGATCACTGAGTATGTTAGTTTTCAATTGCCATGTAACAAATTACCACAAATTTAGCAGCTTGAAACATCACAGGCTTATCACCTCACAGTTTCTGTGGGGCAGGGTCCAGGCACCACCTCACTGGGTCCTCTGCTCAGAAGAGTCTCACAAGGTGGCAGTCAAGGTGTCAACCAGGGCTGGTGTCTCGTCTGAAGCTTGGGGTCCCCTTCCAAGCTTCTGTGGTTGTTAGCAGAGCTCATTTCCTTGCAGCTGTGGAACTCATGGTGGCTTGCTGCTTCTTCTGGAACAACAGGATAATCTCTCTTCTAGTCTCTGTGCTCAGAAAAGGCCTAAACCCACTTTTTTTTTTTTAAACATCTTTATTGCGGTATAATTGCTTTACAATGGTGTGTTAGTTTCTGCTTTATAACAAAATAAATCAGTTATACCCATACATATGTTCCCATATCTCTTCCCTCTTCATCTCCCTCCCTCCCACCCTCCCTATCCCACCCCTCCAGGTAGTCACAAAGCACTGAGCCAGTATCCCTGTGCCATGCGGCTGCTTCCCACTGGCTATCTACCTTACGTTTGTTAGTATATGTATGTCCATGTCTCTCTCTCGCCCTATCACAGCTCACCCTTCCCCCTCCCCATATCCACAAGTCCGTTCTCCAGTAGTCTGTGTCTTTATTCCTGTTTTACCCCTAGGTTCTTCATGACATTTTTTTTTCTTAAATTCCATATATATGTGTTAGCATACGGTATTTGTCCTTCTCTTTCTGACTTACTTCACTCTGTATGACAGACTCTAGGTCTATCCACCTCATTACAAATAGCTCAATTTCGTTTCTTTTTATGGCTGAGTAATATTCCATTTTTTGATAATAGACATTCTGATATGTATGAGGTGATATTTCATAGTGGTTTTGATTTGCATTTCCCTAGTAATTAATGATGTTGAGCATCTTTTCATATGCTTGTTGGCCTCTGTATGTGTTCTTTGGAAAAATGTCTACTCAGGTCCTCTGCCCATGTTTTAATTGGGTTGTTTTGTTTTCCTGATGGTGAGTTGTCTGAATTCGTTGTATATTTTGGATATTAACTGCTTGATGGATATATCATTTGAAAATATCTTCTCCCATTCAGTAGGTAGCCTTTTCATTTTGTTGATCGTTTCCTTCACTGTACAAAAGCTTTTTAGTTTGATGCAGTCCCATTTGTTTATTTTTGTTTTTATTTCCCTTGCCTGAAAAGATATATCCAAAACATATTGCTAAGATTTATGTCAAATAGCATACTGCCTATGTTTTCTTCTAGAAGTTTTATGGTTTCAGGTCTTATGTTTAAGTCTTTGATCCATTTTAAATTTATTTGGTAATTGGTGTGAGAAGGTAGTACAGATTGATTCTTTTGCATATATCTGTCCAGTTCTCCCAACACCATTTACTGAAGGGCTGTCTTTTCCCCGTTATATATATTTTTGCCTCCTTTGTCATAGATTAATTGCCCATATAAGTGTATGTTCATTTCTGGGCTCTCTTTTCTGTTTCATTGATCTGTGTGTCTGTTTTTGTGCAAGTTCTACACTGTTACAATTACTATTTGAATATATATATATATACTGTTTGAATAATATAGTTTGAAATCAGGAAGAGTGATACCTCCAGCTTTCTTCTTTCTCAAGATTGTTTTGGCTATTTGAGGTCTTCTGTGTCTTCATACAAATTTTAGAATTATTTGATCTAGTTCTGTAAAAAATACCATTGGTATTTCGATAGAGATTGCACTGAATCTGTAGATTGCCTTGGGTAGTATGGTGATTTTAACAATATTAATTCTTCCAATCCATGAGCATGGCATATCTTTCTGTTTGTGTCATTTTCAATTCTTTTCATCAGTGTCTTACAGTTTTTCTAGTATAGGTCTTTTACCTACTTGGTTAGATTTATTCCTAGGTATGTTACTCTTTTTGATGTAATTATAAAATGGGACTGTTTTCTTAATTTCTGCTTGTGATAGTTCATTGTTAGTGAATAAAAATGCAACAAATTTATGTATATTGATTTTGTATCCTTCAACTTTACTGATTTCATTGGTTTTTCTAATAGGTGTTTGGTGGCATCTTTAGGATTTTCTATATATAATATCATGTCATCTGCAAACAATGACAGTTTTACTTCTTCCTTTCCAATTTGGATTCCTTTTATTTCTTTTTCTTATCTGACTGCTGTGGTGAGGACTTCCAATACTATGCTGACTAAAAGTGTTGAGAGGAGGCATCCTTGTCTCGTTACTGGTCACAGAGGAAGTGCTTTCACCTTTTCACCATTAAGTAGAATGTTAGCTGTGGGCTTGTTATGTTGAGGTATATTCCCTCTATACCCACATTGTTGAGAGGTTTTATTACAAATGGACATTGAATTTTATCAGAACTTTTTTTTTTTGCGGTACACGGGCCTATCACTGTTGTGGCCTCTCCCATTGCGGAGCACAGGCTCCAGACGCGCAGGCTCAGTGGCCATGGCTCATGGGCCTAGCTGCTCTGCGACACATGGGATCTTCCTGGACCGGGGCATGAACCCATGTCCCCTGCTTCAGTTTTTTTGGAATAGTATGAGAAGAATATGTGTTAACTCATATTTAACTGTGATGCTACCTGGTCCTGAACTTTTGTTTCTTGGGAAATTTTTTTAAGTTACAGATTTAATTTCATTACTGCCAATGATTCTGTTTGTATTTTTTATTTCTTCCTGATTCAGTCTTGGGAAATTGTACATTCCTAGGAATTTATACATTCCTTCTAGTTGTCCATTTTATTGGCATATAATTGTCTGTACTAATCTCTTATGAGGCTTTGTATTTCTGTGGTGTCAGTTGTAACTTCTTTTCTATTTATGATTTTATTTATTTGGGCCCTCTTTGTGTTTTTTGATGAGTCTGGCTAAAAGGTTTATCAATTTTGTTTATCTTTTCAAAGAATCAGATCTTAGTTTTATTAATATTTTCTATTATTTTTTCTAGTCTCTATTTCATTTATATCTGCTCTGATCTTTATTATTTCTTTCCATCTACTAACTGTGGGATTTTTTTGTTCTTTTTCTTGTTCCTTTAGGTGTAAAGTTAGGTGTTCATTTGAAATTTTTCTTGTTCCCTGAGGTAGGCTTATATTGCTATATTAGAACTCCTTTTACTGTGTCCCATATAGACTGTTGTGCTTCCATTTTCATTTGTCTCCAGGTATTTTTTAATTTTCTCTTTGATTTCATCAGTAACCCACTGGTTGTTTAGTAGCATGTTGGTTAGCCTCCATTTATTTTTTGTTTTTTTAGTTTTTTTCATACAGTTGATTTCTAGTCTTGTATTTTTTGTGATTGGAAAAGATGCTTGATATAATTTCAATCTTCCTAAATTTATTGAAACTTGTTTGTGGCCTAGTATGTAATCTATCCTGGATAATGGTCCAAGTGCACTTGAAAAGAATGTGTTTTCTGTTGCTTTTGGATAGAATGTTTTATTTATTTATATATATATAAATAGAGAGAGAGAGAGAGAGAGAGAGAGAGAGAGAGAGAGAGAGAAATCTCCATCTGATCTAATGTATTTTTTTAAGGCCAGTGTTTTTGTATTGATTTTATGTCTGGATGATCTGTTCATTGATGTAAATGGGGTGTTAACATCCCCTACTATTATTGCATTGCTGTCAATTTCTCCCTTTAGGTTTGTTAATATTTGCTGTATGTATTTAGGTACTCCTATGTTGTGTGCATATATATTTACAATTATTATATCTTCTTGTTGGATTGATCCCTTGTCATTATGTAATGTCCTTCTTTCTCTCCTATTACAGTCTTTATTTTAAAGTCTATTTAGTCTGATATAGGTATTGCACCCCCCCACACCTTTTTTTTTTTTTTTGGGGGTCCCCGGGCCTCTCACTGTTCTGGCCTCTCCCATTGTGGAGCACAGGCTCCGGATGCGCAGGCTCAGTGGCCATGGCTCACGGGCCCAGCTGCTCCGCGGCACGTGAGATCTTCCCGGACCGGGGCACGAACCTGTGTCCCATGCATCGGCAGGAGGACTCTCAACCACTGCGCCACCAGGGAAGCCCCCACCTTTCTTTTTATTTCCTTTTGCATTGAATACTTTTTTCCATCCTCTCACTTTCATTCTCTGTGTATCTTTGGATCTGAAGTGAATCTTTTTAGGCCACTTCTATATGGGTTTTTTTTTTTTTTAATCCATTCAGCTAATCTATGTCTTTTGATTGGAGCATTTATTCCATTTACACTTAAGAAATTATTGATAGGTATGTACTTATTGCCATTTTGTTAATTGCTTTTGGGTAGTTCTTTTTTGCTCCTTTCTTCTTTTTGATCACTCACCTTGTGACTTAATGACTATCTTTAGTGTTATGTTTGGATTCCTTTCTCTTTTTTTCTGTGTGTATGTATTATAGATTTTTGGTTTCTGGTTATCATGAAATTTAGATATATATAAATATACACATATATATGATTATTATAAGTTGATGATCTCAAGTTCATATGCATTTTAACAACCCCACTTTTTTACTCCCCCTCCTCCACATTTAATTTTTTTTGACATCATATTTTACATATTTTGGTCTGTGTATCCCTTATCTAATGATTGTGGATATAAATGTTTTTATTGCTTTCATCTTTCAACTTTCCTACTAGCTTTATAAGTGTTTGATCTCCTACCTTTACTGTATATTTGCCTTTACCAATCAGTTTTTTCCTATTTCTAGTTGTAGTCTTTTTCATATTTCTAGTTGTAGTCTTTTCTGCTTAGAGAAGTCCCTTTAAAATTTTTGGTAAATCCAGTTTATTGGTGCTGAACTCTTAGTTTTGCTTTTATGTAAAACTCTTTATCTCACCTTTAAATATGAATGATAGTCTTGCCAGGTAGAATATTCTTGTTGTATTTTTTTTCTTTCATCACTTTGAATATATTGTGCCACTCCCAACAGGCCTGCAAAGTTTCTACTGAAAACTCAGCTGATAGCCTTAAGGGAGTTCTTCTGTATATAACCAGTTGCTTTTCTCTTGCTGCTTTTGATATTCTCTCTTTATCTTTAATTTTTGCCATTTTAATTACAGTGAGTCTTGGTGTGGATCTCTTTGGGTTTGTCTTATTTGGGACTCTGTGCCTACTGGACCTCTGTTTCCTTTCTCAGGTTAGGAAAGTTTCAGCCATTATCTCTTCAAATAAATTCTCTGTCCCTTCCTCTCTTCTTCTTCTGGGACCTTATCATGCAAACGATAGTATGGCTGATGTTCTCCCATAGATCTCTTAACCTAACCTCATTTTTAAAACTTCTTTTTTTCTTTTCTATATTCAGCTTTTCTGTTCCATTATTCTATGTTCCAGTTCACTCATCTGTTACTCTGTTAATTCCTTCTAGTGTATTTTTAAATTTCAGTTATTGTATTCTTCAGCTCTACTTGGTTCTTCTTTATATTTTCTAACTTTTTGTTTTATTTCTCACTGTGTTTATCCATTCTTCTTCTTTTTTTTTTTTTTTTGTGGTACACGGGCCTCTCACTGTTGTGGCCTCTCCTGTTGTGAAGCACAGGTTCCAGATGCGCAGGCTCAGCGGCCATGGCTCACGGGCCCGGCCACTCTGCAGCATGTGGGATCCTCCCAGACTGGGGCATGAACCCGGGTCCCCTGCATCGGCAGGTGGACTCCCCACCACCGCGCCACCAGGGAAGCCCTCTTCTCCTAAGTTTATGATCATTATCTTGAATGATAAATACCCCTTGAATGAGGGGTCCAAGTAGATTGCTTATCTCTTCTTCTCTTAGTTCTTCTTCTGTGGTTTTATCTTGTTCCTTCTCTTAGAACATATTCCTCTGTTGTCTCATTTTACCTAATTCTCTGTTTTTATTCCTTTGTATTAGGTAGGTTGGTTATGTTTCCTGATCTTGAAGTGGCCTTATGTAGGAGACATCCTATGGGGCCCAGCCACACATTTCCCTCTGGTTTCCAGATCTATATGTCCTAGGGGTGCCCACTATGTGAGTGATGTGGGCCCTTCTGTTGTGGCAGGACTTACTATTGTGGGCATGCTGGTATGCATGGCTGGGTCCTGGCTTTGTTGACTGCCAGGCCCTTCCTTGCATGGAGACTGCTGGCTACTGGTGGGCAGGGCAATGTCCCAGTATGGCTGGCTGTGTTGCAAGGAGTCCTGAGTATGGTGCTGTCCCACTGGTCAGTGGGCTGGGTCCCAAGTCACCTGCCTGCTTTCCCATGCCCTCATTTTGGCTTGGTGTCAGCAATATTTCTCAGTCTACTCAGAATAAGTAAGTCTCCTTCTGTCATTATCATTTACTTTATTTAGATGTGCTTTTAATTATGATGTCATTTTGATAAGGTGAAGGTCCTATTTCCAGGAATGGTATATATGCAAAACAATTTTAATCTTTAATTTTCATAATGCGCTACAAACTAGTTTTTCTTGAAGTGGTGAGAATACTAACCATTCTGCAGTTCTATCCATTTACTTTTAAAAATTATCTCTCCCCAAATTCTGACTGACCTACTCTGTTTATAATGAAATTACTAACTTAACCCATTCTAGTTCTATGAGAGAAGTTGGATGCTATTCCAAACTTTTTATAAGTAGATTCCACTTTTTTAAAAAATTCTCACTCCACACACTAAATTTGGCATTTCAATGAAGTTTTAAAATAGGAAATAATTTATATAAGATTAAAATGGTGTATTACAAGTATCTGTCTACAGCATTCTCGTGCATTGAAGTGTACATAAGAATTTGTATGAGGAGTTTATTAACAGTACAAGTGCCTGCTCCTACCCCTCCTTTTTGATCAGTAGGCCTGGAGTAGGACCTTAAAGTGGCAGCATTTGTAACCAGAACTCTGATGCAATTAGATTGAGAACCACATTTTGAAAAACATTAGTTTAAGTGCTTTTCTTCTGTGTGTGAGGAAGTGACCTAGCATTTCCCATTCAGAAAATACTGTCATACCTAAAAACATGCAATTTATCTGAATATGTGGGGACAACTATTCCATAAGTGGACATAGAAATAAGCAATTTAGATTGTGAATTATTGAAATATAAACTTAGATGAAGAAAAAAATAACACCAGTATCAGGAAACCCACTAAAATCATCTAAAATAAAGAGGAAAATAAGGATTATCTCATGTTTATTGATCAAGTTTATATTTGACTAATAAATGAAATATTGGGAATTTAAGAGAACCCAATGTAATGTACTCTTTTAGAGATAACTTTCAATAATTTTCATACGAATGTGATTAAGAGAAAAAATGACTAGTGCTAATTAAAGTTGAAGTAGTTTGAAAAATACAAAATGGAAAGAATGCATAAGTGAATTTTAATGATTAAGGATAATTTATGCATATATGTGGAATCTAGAAGAATGGTAGAGATGACCTGGTTTGCAAGGCAGAAATATGGATGCAGATGTAGAGAACAAATGTATGAACACCAGGGGGGAAAAGCGGAGGGAGGGGGTGGGGGGGTGAGGTGGTGGGATGATTTGGGAAATTGGGATTGATATATATATATATACTAATATGTATAAAATAGGTAACTAATAAGAACCTGTTACACAAAAATAAATTAAATTTAAAAAATAAATTTAAAAAAAGGATAATTTAACATGCTGCTACTAATTGTGATGTTTATTATGCTTGGTTGAACACAGGGGATTTTTCTCCATGTTCCTTACTTGTTTTTTTGTATGTCTTAAAGTATCTTAACCTTCCAATGAGGCTTTTTGGCTAAATTTATAAAAATGGAGCAGAGTGATTTTGTTAATCATGCCAGCTACCTCTTTTCTTCAAATGCCAGCAAAATCTATGCGGCAGCCTGGCAAAAATGACTGATACATTTGATCCTTTGCTGATTAATTCCCCAGGGCACCCTGCATCTATCCAGAGTGGGGACTGGAAATCTTCACAGAGCCATCTAAACACTATGATTGGAGGTCAGCTTTACATATTTTTGTCTCAGTTTGAAGTCATATCAATTTCAGTTTTCTAACAGAAGGCAACTGAAATTTAGTGTTGATTTCTATTCTGTTGATATTTTTTATTTGATTTGATGTTGTGAAATACTTAATAGTACTTAATACTTAATAGTACTTAATACTTAAATTTTACTATTTAATTTCCAATGATGAAGTAAATACTCTTATGGGAAGGTGAGGTCCTAGAGGACTCATCCAAGTTCCAGAAAGTAGTCTTCACCGTGGAGCAAATGAGGAGTGATAGAGTTCTGCCTGCAGAGAGAACTTGAGGTATGTTTTCTCAAGATGCTTGGCCTCCAAGCTTCTCTTACAAAGGTGTCTGAAAGCATGCCACCTGTCACATTCTTATCTTGAAGTTCATCTCTGTATTCTAGTATTATGGAATGGGAGTTTCCAAATTTGTATTGCTTTTGCTGCATCCTCAACATTTTGATCTGCTATATTTTCATTACCAGTAAATTCACAATATTTTCTAATTTCCCGTGATTGACTTAAAATTTTCTTTCACAAATTGGGAGATTTTCTACTTACTTTTTCCTTAGTGAGCTTTAATTTAATTTTACAGTATTCAGAGAACATACACTGCTCTATTTTAAATCTTTGAAATGTGTTGAGACACGATTCATGGTCCAGAATATTTTGGTAAATGTTCCATGTGCAACTGAAAAAAATTATTTTTCTACATTTGTTGGATGTAGTGTTCTGTAATCTCTATTAGGTCAAATTGGTTAATCATGTTGTTTCATTGTGCAATGACTCTGCTTTTTCTATAAGTTACTGGGAGAAGTGTTATAAAATCTCCAACACACACTGTGGGTTTTTTGATTTCTCATTTTAGCTCTGTTACTTTTTAGTTTATATATTTTAAAGCTATGTTATTAAGTTTATATAAATTTATTATTATTTATTCCTGTTAAATTACCTATCATTAGGAAATGTCTCTCTTTATCTCAGCTGTTACTCTTAATTTTAACTACTTTTGTGCTATATTAATATTATATGTTAATATAAATTAAAAATATGGCATATAATATTAATACAGCTACACTAGCTTTGTTTTTGCTTGCATAGCGTGCTTACATAGCATGTATGTCTGCCTATTTGGAGAATAAAATATTGCTCTTTTTGTTCTATTTGTGGCATTTTTTTATTTGCCCTTTTATTTCTCCTTTCCTGGCTTTTAAAAAAGTAATTGCATATGTTTTATTATTTCAACATATAATTTCTATTATCTGACTTGCTATGACTTTTATTATCATTCTTTTACTGGTTATTTCAGATATTACAAAAGACACCAAAAATACCTAGGAATAAACTTAACCAAGGAGGTAAGTGAAAGAGCTATACTCTGAAAACTATAAAACACTGATGAAGGAATTTGAAAATGATACAAAGAAATGGAGAGACATACTATGTTCTTGAACCAGAAGAATAAATATTATTAAAATTTCCATACTACACAAAGCAATCATAGAAGATAACATAGGCACAACACTCTTTGACATAAATTATAGCAATATTTTTCTAGATCTGTCTCCTAAGGCAAAAGAAATAAACGCAAAAATAAATAAATGGGACCTAATTAAACTTAAAAGTCTTTGCACAGCAAAGAAAAACATCAAGAAAATGAAAAGACGAGCTACTGAATGAAAGAAAATATTTGCAAATGGTAAAACCTGTAAGGGATTAATACTTAAAATATATAAACAGCTCATAGAACTCAGTATTAAAAAAAACCTAAGAGCCCAATCGAAAAATGAGCAGAATATCTAAATAGACATTTCTTTAAAGATACATAGAGGGCCAACAGCCACATGAAAGTATGCTCAACATCATTAATTATTAGAGAAATGCAAATCAAAACCACAAACAAACCCCACACCTATCAGAATGGCCATCATCAAAAACTCTACAAATAATAAATGCTGAAGATGGTGTGGAGAAAAAAAAAACCCTTCTATACTGTTGGTGGGAATGTAAATTGGTGCAGCTACTATGGAAAACAATATGAAGGTTCCTTAAAAAATTAAAAATAGAGCTATCATATGATCTGGCAATTCCACTCCTGGGAATATATCTGGAAAAGATGAAAACTCTAATTTGAAAAGATACATGCACCCTAATATTCATAGCAGCACTATTACAATAGCCAAGGCATGGAAACAACTTGAGTATCTATCAACAGATACTTGGTTTAAGAGGATGTGAGATATATATATATATATATAAATAGAGAGAGAGAGAGAGAGAGAGAGATGTATAGATATGTATATATCTATATAGATATATATACACACACATATAAGAAATAATATTCAGCCATAAAATAGAACAAAATTCTACCTTTTGCAACAATATGGATGTAGATAGAGAGTGCTATGATTAGTGAAATAAGTCAGACAAACATGTACCACAATGTCCACTGCAGCACTATTTACAATAGCCAGGACATGGAACCAACATAAATGTCCATCGACAGATGAATGGATAAAGAAGATGTGGCACATATATACAATGGAATATTACTCAGCCACAAATAGTAACGAAATTGAGTTATTTGTAGTGAGGTGGATGGACCTAGAGACTGTCATACAGAGTGAAGTAAGTCAGAAAGAGAAAAATAAATACCGTATTCTAACACATATGTATGGAATAATAAAAAAAAATGGTACTGATGAACCTAGTTGCAGGGCAGGAATAAAGATGTAGACATAGAAAATGGACTTGAGGACATGGGGTGGGAAGGGGAAGCTGGGGTGAAGTTAGTAGAATCGACATATATACACTACTGAATGTAAAATAGTTAGCTAGTGGGAAGCAGCAGCATAGAACAGGGAGATCAGCTCGGTGTTTTGAGATGACCTAGAGGGATGAGATAGGGAGAATGGGAGGGAGGCTCAAGATGGAGAGGACATGGGGACATATGTCTGCATATGGCTGATTCAGTTTGTTGTACAACAGAAACAAACAGTATTGTGAAGCAATTATACTCCAATAAAGATCTATTAAAAAAGATACAGGGCTTCCCTGGTGGCACAGTGGTTGAGAGTCCGCCTGCTGATGCAGGGGACACGGGTTCGTGCCCCGGTCCGGGAAGATCCCACATGCTGCAGAGCGGCTGGGCCCGTGAACCATGGCCGCTGAGCCTGTGCGTCTGGAGCCTGTGCTCCGCAACGGGAGAGGCCACAACGGTGAGAGGCCCGCGTACCGCAAAACAAAACAAAACAAAGAGACAAATACCATATGTTATAAGTAGAATCTAAAAAATAAAACAAGTGAATATATACAACAAAACAGAAAAAGACTCATAGGTATAGAGAACAAGCTAGTGGTTACCAATGACGAGAGGGAAGGGAGGAAGGGCAATATAAAGTTATGGGATTAAGAGATACAAACTACTGGGGAGCTGTACCCGGGAGGGGGTAGGGTAGAGCTGTGATGCTTCTCAGGGCGTAGCTTTCGTCCTGGGGGAAGGGTCCGTGGAATTTGAGGCGAGGTGGAGGAGATGGCGGCCTAGGCGCGGGATGACGGCGCCCGCGGGCAAGCGCAAGGGCGGCGGAGCTGCGAGCACTATGACAGAGGATTTCTCCTGAAGGCACCATGCTGTGACAAGCTTTATTCTTGCCGGTTGTGTCATGATAACAATGAAGATCATCTGCTAGATAGCTTTAAAGTAAAGGAAGTGCAGTGCATAAACTGAAAAAATCCAACGTGCACAACAGACTTGTGAAGAATGTAGCACATTGTTCGGAGAATATTATTGTAGTATGTGCCATCTGTTTGACAAAGACAAGAAACAGTATTGTTGTGAAAACTGGAATTTGTAGGATTGGTCCAAAGGAAGATTTTTTCCACTGTCTGAAATGTAACTTATGCCTCACAATAAATCTCCAAGGAAAGCACAAGTTTATTGAAAATATTTCCCAGCAGAATTGTCCAATATGTTTGGAGGACATTCACACATCCCTATTGTTGCTCATGTCTTGCCATGTGGACATCTTTTACACAGAACGTGTTATGAAGAAATGTTGAAAGAAGGCTACAGATGTCCATTATACATGCACTCTGCTTTAGATATGACTAGGTACTGGAGACAGCTGGATGATGAGGTAGCACAGACTCCTATGCCATCAGAATATCAGAACATGACTGTGGATATTCTCTGCAATGATTGCAATGGAAAATCTACAGTCCAGTTCCATATATTAGGCATGAAATGTAATATTTGTGAGTCCTACAATACTGCTCAGTCTGGAGGATGTAGAATTTCAGTAGATCAGCAATGACCAGCCTATACTGCTCTGGACAACTCAGCATTTTCTGATATAGAAAAAGGCTATCTTTTTATCATGATGCATCAGAATCTGTGCATTAGAGTTGATGTGTTTTGTATTAGTGTCACAGGGTAAAATCATATTACAGGACTTAAGGATTCAGGGTCTCTTTATAGAATTATCACAGCTCTACATTGAATGAAAGCCACCATGCTTGTGTTTTGAGTGGAAATTCCGTTGGTGTCAGTTGTTTGGAAGTTAATGTTTGCCACTGAAATTCACATCTATAGATGTATTATACTTACATGGAACTTTGTTTTAAGTGACACGATGCACACAGAATTCGTTTCTAGTTCTTGATAGAACTGTACTTAATGCTCGGTAGTATTCTTGACTTTTTAAGGGGTGTGCTATGAGAATATGTTCTATCTTACTGTTAAAACCTAATTACATATACTTTAGAACTTTCTAAGACAGTCCTTTGGATCCTGTATATGTGAATTTTGATGTAATAACTGCTAATAAAACTATATTGAAACAGTAAAAAAAAAAAAGATACAAGCTACTATGTAAAAAATAGATAAGCAGCAAGGATATATTGTATAGCCCAGGGAAATATAGTCATTGTTTTATAATAAAGTTAAATAGAGTATAATCTATAAAAACATTGAATCACTATGGTGTACACCTAAAACTAATATAATATTGTAAATCAACTACTATTCAATAAAAATGAATTAAAAAATATTTTAAAAGACAGCCATAACTTATTATCATATACCTTATATTAGACCAGGTCCAGTGCAATGCAAAAAATTTGAAGCAATATCTAACACTTTTTAACTCCTCTGGCTCCTTTTCCACCATTTTTATATATTTTACATCCAGATATATTATAAACACCACAGTGATTTGTTAACACTGTAGCTTTAACCAGTTGGTAGTCTTTCATATTTACCCTTTTTGCATTTCCTTTTTATTTCTTATACCTCCATTATTCTACCCAAGATCATTTTCCTTCACCCTATTGAGCATGTTTGGGAGAACTAAAACAATTACAAGAATTGTTAGCTGTGGTCACTTCTGGAGAGCTAGATTTTCACTTTTTACTTTATATTTTTCTATGAAAGAGTGGCATTACAGATAGTTGTGTTATTTTCTAATACTTTTAAGTAAAATTATGAACCCCAAAGCCTAAAATATATAAATTTGAATATATTTGCATTATCAGTATTATAATAAATATTAGTGTAATTTCTGTTAATGCTATAAACCTTTTCTCTACATTATTATATAGGTGGCAACCTATTCATATAGAAGACAAATGTTAAAAAGAAATGAGGAATAACTGAGTTGGCCAATAGGAAGACATACCTCAATGTGTGTTCATCATTACAATTACAAAAATAAAAATATGTAAAATAAGTGTTAATAATCTCCATAATTGAGCACAGTTGAAGGAGATAGTTCCATATATCACGTTTTTATGGGCATTAGACAGGATACATAGTATTAGGATTCTCTGTCAGGCTCTGTATACTTAATAGTCTTCTGGGAACTGCTTCAGACTGTATGATTATAGAACTGTCAACATTCTCTTGAGGATGTGTCATAACTCTACTGTAGAACAATTTCCTTTTATTCTTCCTTGTCTAGGATGAAGCATTTGATTCCTAAGGAAACCAAGGTTCTTTGCCAAGGCCCAGTTTACTCAACAATTAGAAGTCAAAACTGAATAAATTTTATTTTGATCTTGAATGCCTGCATTTCATAGACTTTCCACCTGGATGTCTCTCAAGTAACTTGACCTTAAGGGACTGAAGGTGAATTCATTATCTTCTCCACCTTACCACATTTTCATCTTGTCTTGAACTTTCTATGCTAAGGAAGAGCATTACTATTCACTAATTTTCTAAGCTGGAAACCCTGGAATCATCTTAGTCCTGATGCTTACTCTAATGGATCATCAAGTGCTATTTATCCATCTTCATAAATATCCCTTGTAAATATACTCTTGTTTTTACCATGTTATTGTGCCACTGAGAATCACTTTGAAGGGAAAAATATCCCATAGACTTACTTAATGGCTCTGCTACAATAAATACAGGAGTTCTACCTTTTGTAATCCATTCTCTAATTTTAAATATTTTTTTAAATTCCTAATTGATCTCGCTTTTCAAATCTCCAGAGAGGCCATTTCAAATTTTCACTAGTTCTTTTTCTTTTTTAACATCTTTATTGGAGTATAATTGCTTTACAATGGTGTGTTAGTTTCTGCTTTATAACAAAGTGAATCAGCTATACATATATATATGTATATATATATATATATATATATATATCCCCATATCCCCTCCCTCTTGCATCTCCTTCCCACTCTCCCTATCCCACCCCTCTAGGTGGTCACAAAGCACCGAGCTGATCTCCCTGTGCTATGCGGGTGCTTCCCACTAGCTATCTATTTTCTGTTTGGTAGTGTATATATGTCCATGCTACTCTCTCACTTTGTCACAGCTTACCCTTTCCCCTCCCCATATCCTCAAGTCCATTCTCTAGTAGGTCTATGTCTTTATTCCCGTCTTACCCTTAGGTTCTTCATGACATTTTTTTTTCCCTTAGATTCCATATATATGTGTTAGCATACAGTATTTGTTTTTCTCTTTTTGGCTTACTTCACTCTGTATGACAGACTCTAGGTCCATCCACCTCACTACAAACACTCAATTTCGTATCTTTTTATGGCTGAGTAATATTCCATTGTATATATGTGCCACATCTTCCTTATCCAGAACAAGATTGAAAATCAGTAGTTCCTTTGGCGAAAATACAGCATGCCAAATAAATGCTATGTTTGCTTAATTAAATTAAGCAATTAGACCTTATTATATTAGAAAACTAAAAAAACAGCTTAAGTACTAATGTTTGAGATTAATAAATTTTAATATAAAAGTATAGGGTGCTTTAAAAAGCAATAATTCCTGTTAAAGTATTTTTTAAAAAGTCATTGAGAGTATGAAATTACTCGCTTCTGATTTCATGCTGAACTCATCATGAAAATAAGGCTTAGTCAACGATTTTGAACAGAAAGGCTTAGAACTTACAAAAAGATTGCAAATCCATTTTGACTTTAAGCTATGAAATGGAGCAATTTTCTTAACCAGTGAGTAAAGACTAAATGATGGTGGCCTCTTCAGGTTAAAGTATTGACTATAACATGTCACCATCTGCCTCTATAATTATAGCTTTAACATTGACATTGAAGATATTTTTGATACTGTACAGATATGACATATAACAGTGGCACTATGTCTCACTGTTTCTTACTACAATGATTCTGACATTTGGCATGAATTACAGACATAAAACTAGAGGCCTGGAGGCTTAAACTTGGAGTTGTAAGCACTTAAAAGTTTTACACTGGTAAGACATTTTGCTTGTAACTGGCTGCAGAATTGAGTTTGAGGATTTTAGAACAGGATATGATTCAGTTAAAACTAGAAATTCTATCTATGAGAGCTTTGTATTGGTATGGAATTTGAAATCTATACAAGTGAGAAACAGGTATACAAAACATCTTTTCACATCCACTTTTGAATAGGAAGAAATTTGACAATTATAATATTATTTTAATTATAGAGATTTGATAATTCTGTAAGGTTTAGGTTTAGAAATACAGGCTGCAAATTTTAGGTAAACTCTCTAATCTTTAGGGTGAAATTTTCATTTGCCATTTTATATCCATTTTAAGGCATTTTCCAGTTTTGACTTTTCATTTTCAAAGGTCTCTGTAAGCAACTCTCAAGGGAGTGATGTTAAGTGAGATTATGCTAGGTATTTCAGTGGGGGTGGGGTGAACAACTTAAAACACATATGCCTTCATAAACTTCCCCCCAAAAGCTTACTCTTTCTATTAAGGAGGTTCTAGTTCAAGGGTTACATTTAGAGGACTCCACCTGCAACTCTAATGTATGTTTCCAGTGAAAACATGGTTAGCCTTGGATACTTCCTTTTGAGGATTATCTGACAAATTTCTTGAATGCCCATTAATAGGCCTCAGAGAAGGGATCTCTCCTTTCTACCTGCACTTTCTCCATCCGAGGTAGGACACTGTTCACTGTGCCCTCCTCTCTTTCCAGTTTTACTGCTGTACTCCTGCTACACCAAAGCCTTTCTCTCAGAGACTCTCCTGGTCCAATGCCTCTCTTCCCACATACATGTCATTTAGGAAGTCATAGACAAAATAATGGTCCCCTAAGTTTTGTATATAGTAGGAATTGTATGGTATGTAGCGTTTTTAACTTGCTTCTTTCACTTATCAATATGTAGTTAAGGTTTCTCCATGTCTTTTACTGTCTTAATAGCTCATATCTTTTTATTGATGAATAATACTCCATTGTATGGATGCACCACATTTGTTTATCCATTCATCTATTGAAGGACACCTTGGTTGCTTCCAAATTTTGGCAGTTACAAGTACAGCTACTATAAACATTCATGTGCAGATTTTTGTATAGGTCTAATTTTTAAATTCATTTGATTAAATACTTAGGAGAATGATTGCTGGATTGCGCAGTAAGACTATTTTCAGCTATGTAATAAACTGCCAAACTGTCCTCCAAAGCAGTTGTATTATTTTGTATTACCACCTGCATAAATGAGAGTTCCTATTGCTCCATATCCATGCCAGCATTTGGCATTATAAGTAGTTTTGATTTTAACCATTCTAATAGGTGTGTAATGATACCTCATTGTTTTAATTTGCAATTTCCTAATAACATATAGTATTGAGCATGTTTTCATATGCTTATTTGCCATATATCTGCATATCTTCTTTGGTGAGGTATCTGTTCAGATCTTCTGCCCTATTTTTAACTGGCTTTGTCATTTTCTTATTGTTGAGTTCCAAGAATTCTTTGTATATTTTAGATACAAGCCCTTTATCAGGTTTATATTTTGCAAATTATTTTTTCAGTTCATGGCCTATCTTTTCATTGTTGTAAAAGGTTCTTTTGAAGAGCAGACATTTTTAATGAAGTCCAACATATCAATTTTTTTTTCATAGATTATGCTTTGGCGCTATGTCTAAAAACTCATTGTCAAACTCCAATTACCTATATTTTGTTCTATATTATCTTCTAGAAGTTTTATAATTTTATAGTTTACATTTGGTTATATAATTCATTGAATTCATTTTTATGAATGGTATAATGTCAGTTCTAGACATTTTTTGGTTATACGAGTGTCCAGTTGTTTAGGACCATTTTTTCCATTGGATTGCCTTTGCTCTTTTGTCAACTATTAGTTGACAATATTTGTGTGGCTCTATTTCTTATTTATTTATTTTTTGTTGTATTATAATAGTTCTTTTTATATTCTAAATACAAGTTCTTTAACAAATATTATTTGCAACTATTTTCTTCTAATCTGTAGGTTTCATTCCATTTTATTGCTGCAGTGTCTTTTGAAGCACAGAAGTATTCAATTTTGATGAAGTTCAACTTAGCTTTTTAAAATCTTTTAAAAAATTTCTTTTGTTTTTGGCATCATATCTAAAAAAATCATTTGCCTTTCTTAAGCTCATAAAGATTTATTTATGTTTTCTTCTAAGAGTTTTATAGTTTTAGCTTGTAAATCAAAATCTATGATCCATTTGGAAGCAATTTTTATGTAGGTGTGTAGTAGGAGTCCAACTTAAGTTGGAGAGCTTATACTATTTTATTTGAAGACATACTGTAATGATACAGAATTAAAGAGCATCTCTTATCAGCATAAGCCTAGACATAAAAATCAATATAACAACAGAATCTAAGAAAAGACACACATGTAAGTGATAAATTAATTTAACAAATGTGTCATGATAATTTGGGAAGACTGTGTTTTCCATATATTTTGTTAGAACAACTGGGTATGTCTATAGAAAAAGGAATGAACTTCAGTCACTACCAAATAAAATATGTAAAATAAACCTAGAATGGATCACAGACCTAAATAAAAACCCCAAAACTATGAAATTCTAGAGGAAAATATAGTTTTACAATGAAATCATGGTCACCATGAAGTGGGTGTAAGCAAAGTTTTCTTAGGACCAAAAAAAAAAAAAAAAAGAAGCAAACACTCTAAAGAAGAAAAAAAAGAAATAAACTGGACTTCATTTAAAAATCCTCTTCAAAAAGCAACTGATGGGCTTCCCTGGTGGCTCAATGATTGAGAGTCCGCCTGCCGATGCAGGGGACACGGGTTCGTGCCCCGGTCCAGGAAGATCCCACATGCCAGGGAGCGGCTGGGCCCTTGAGCCATGGCCACTGAGCCTGCGCGTCTGGAGCCTGTGCTCCACAATGGGAGAGGCCACAACAGAGAGAGGCCCGCGTACCACAAAAAAAAAAAAAAAAGCAACACTGAAAAATGAAAAAGCAAGCCAAATAATGGCAGAATATAACTACACTACCTAACAATGTGAAGAGCTTATTATCAAAACATATAAAAACCTCTCATAATAGAATAATTAGAAGTCAAAAATGGGCCAAAAAAAATGTTCAAGGTGTTTAGTCATCAGGAAAATACAAAATAAAACATCATAATATATATTATTACACACCCACTTGAAAAGCTAACATTAAAATGGACTTGAGGATATGGGGAGGGGGAAGGGTAAGCTGTGACAAAGCGAGAGAGAGGCATGGACATATATACACTACCAAACGTAAGGTAGATAGCTAGTGGGAAGCAGCCGCATAGCACAGGGAGATCAGCTCGGTGCTTTGTGACCGCCTGGAGGGGTGGGATAGGGAGGGTGGGAGGGAGGGAGACACAAGAGGGAAGAGATATGGGAACATATGTATGTATATAACTGATTCATTTTTTTGTAAAGCAGAAACTAACACACCATTGTAAAGCAATTATACTCCAATAAAGATGTAAAAAAAAATGCAAAATAAATTTTAAAAAATTAAAGAAAATTAAAAAAATAAATAAACAGCAAAAAAAAAAAAAAAGAGTGACAATACCAAGGGCTGGTGAAGACATGGAGCAAATGGAAATCTCATACATTTCTGATAGAAATGCAAAATAGTATGGTAATTCTGAAAACTAGTTTTCCAATGCCTTATAACATTAAAATATACTTATCACACAATCATACTTCCAGTTATTTTACCAAGAGAAATAAAAACATATGACTGCACAATAACTTGTATGTGTTCATATAAATTT
Source organism: Lipotes vexillifer (assembly GCF_000442215.2). Classification (NCBI taxonomy): domain Eukaryota; kingdom Metazoa; phylum Chordata; class Mammalia; order Artiodactyla; family Lipotidae; genus Lipotes; species Lipotes vexillifer. The sequence continues at coordinate 184,699 of NW_006780801.1, read as the reverse complement.
GTTCATAAGAGCCACACTATTCATCAACAGGTAAATGAATGAACCAATTGTGGTAGATTTATTCAATGGAATACAACTTAACATTAAAAAAGAATACACTACTGATACATATAACCAAATGGATGAATCTCAGGATCTATTATGCAGACTGAATGATGGCAATAATGATAAAGTGCATATGCTATTATTCTATATATATGAAGTTCTAAAATACTCAAAAAAGTCTATAGTGATGGAAGTAAGATCAGCAGTTGCTCGATTGAAGAATGAGGTTGTGTTTACAAGGTTGCATGTTATTTGTCAAAATTCAGCTCTATCCACACATTTTACTTGACTGTGTTTTACTGTAAGTAAATTATACCCAAATAAAGTGGATTTAGAAGGTAATACAGGGACTTCCCTCATGGCACAGTGGTTAAGAATCCATCTGCCAATGCAGGGAACACAGATTCCATCCCTGGTCCAGGAAGATCCCACATGCCGCGGAGCAACTAAGCCTGTGCGCCACAACTACTGAGCCCACGTGCCACAACTGCTGAAGCCAGTGTGCCTAGAGCCCATGCTCCACAACAAGAGAAGCCACCACAGTGAGAAGCCAACGCACCGCGACGAACAGGAGCCCCCGCTCACCGCAACTAGAAGAAGCCCGCGTGTAGCAACAGAGACCCAATGCAGTCAAAAGTAAATAAATAAATTTATTTTTTAAAAAAGAAATACATTCCAAAACAAAATACAAATAGAACAAAGTCGAAAGCTAATAAAAAGTAGGTCTTTCTTCAGCTTACTAGCAAACATTGTAACAGTTTAGGGTGTATTTTTCCAGAAATATTATCTGCATGTGTATAAACTCATAAGTGCATAATTGAGTTTTTTTTTTTTTACTAGCAAAGGAGTATTTTTATGCATAAAAAGCACTTATAGATGTTTATTTTTATACCAAATTTAATAAAATCATAAATTTAAAAAATCCTATTTCTTCCACAATATGAAAATAGAGGCCAATGAAAATGTCGTACTAAATTTGGTTTCCTCTCTACCTCCGTTCCTTAGACAATTCCAATACTTTGAATATAATAGCAGGTCAATACGTAATCATTAAGTTAATAGAGCATATCTGGGTCTCTTCAACCTCACTACCAACAGGATTGGGGAATATATTTTGGAAAAGGAGCATGTGAAATGTAATAATCAGAGCTTGAGAGAGAGGTGTGTTTTAAATTTGTGTAGCAAATCAGAATTTAAAAGCACACTTTGTTCTACCAAAATTTTTATAACCTAGCCACTTGATTTATAAGGATTCTTTTCCTTTTAAAAATCAGTAAGCAAAGTGAAGTACCATAATTCTCCCTGCGGATTTATGTCATGCTGAAAAGTTGATCTATTCTTGGAAGATTAAACATAAACAATTTGGATAAATCATTAGTAATGAACAGATTTCACCTTGCTCTCACCCAAAATGATTTTTCAGCACTAAACCTCCTTGTTATATTCATATACATATTTAAACTGATGGAAGGATTTAATGGTGAATATACACGGAGGAAAAAAATTAGTTGTCTATTCAAAGGAAAAAGTTTTGAAATGAATGAGAGAGCAAATCATTCACATTTTATGAATGTGAGGAGTCTGAGCCATTTTAGCTAAGGATTTGTTAGATTGTGAGAGTACACTCTTTTATGTGTCTCTAGAATTTCCTTCTTATTTTCCTCGTGTATTCATGTTTTTTAACAACAAATCATGCACATTCCATAGGATTAATATAAATTCATAATTTAAAATAACATTTATCTAGAACTGGCAAAGTAAATAAAATCTGATTTGATATCTGATAAACCTGATAAAAGCTCAACTATTTTTTTTTCTCTGTGATTTTATCAGGCAAAAACTAACAAAACTTCATATGATTCCTTTTTAAAAATTTTTTTTTGGTGATTTTATAGGGGATAATTCAAGATCCGGATTCATGAAGTAATTTTCTAGGGTCATACCCATTTTGATGGGTTATTAATAGAGCCAGAAGTAGGTAAGTATTTCTAATCTATCAAAATTATCTAAATTACATAATAACAGCTTGCTTCTAATATTGTTTTGTCTCTTTTAGCATTAATCTACAGTTGGGATTTTGAAAGCATCAAGGCATTAAATAATGTTGCCTTATAAAAAAAGCAAGTTCACTTTATATGAAAAGTATCTAAATTAAGCAGTCACTGTTGGACATCTTCAATCATTATTTTAGGGCATGTTATTGGTTGTACTTTGAAACAACTTGAATTTACTGTGTTTAGGACAGAAGCAGACACCAACTGCTAAAAGAACAAAGAATGGCTACACAACTAGAATGGGACCTATCAGGGGACACTTGGAAATTGTGGAGAAAAAGTAGGCTATGTAGAACATAGTGTGAAGAATTAATCATAGAGTAGAACACTAGAATAGAGTTCAGCCCTCCAACAGAACCAAGACACAGCCCATATATCTCAATATGAAACTCAGTGGGTACAACATCCAATGCTCTGTGTTCCATATTCACCCAGATGTTTCTTTTTTGCATCAAAGGATTGAGAAATAAAATGGAAATTGTATTTTTATCTAAAATGTGTTCATCAATAACATGTTCAGAATGATTGAACTATTTTACAGAATGAAATTAAATTAAGGACATTTTTTACATCCTATTTTGAGTAAAGTTTCCTTTTAATTGAATCTGCAATAGATTCTATATTCATTTGCTAATTAATGGTAAAGTTCAAGTTCCCATATTGCTCTGTCACAGTTTATTAACATACATGGGGATCACCAAGCACACTTAATCACAATTACAGTATTCTTGTATTTAAATATTTTAATGTTTATCACATATAAGTACTTTCTGAATATGGCAGAAAGAGTTACTTAACTAAAAATTCTAAAAAAAATTGAGCTTTACAACTAATGACACATTTACCATCTAAAATAATCCGTTTTAAGATTAGGGTCAAGCAATAAAAAATAGCGATGACTGAACAAATGTCTTCTCAAAATGATTGCCACTCTTGCTTCATGTTATAATTCAGAGAAAAATATGTTAATTTATTGAATGTAGGGCTTTTTTCCCTGAAATAATAGCAAAAAGACAACTAGACCTGTTATTTTCAACAATGACTATTTTATCATTGAAAATTATTGGAAATAGACTTTTGACTCTTCTTAGAAATGAGCCCCACACTAGAACACATAAGTTAATGATTCTCAAGCAATAAGCCCTGAGGTTGCTGTACTGCTGCCTTGGTCCTTTGCTGGCTTAACATCTAATGGTCTCCTGCTATCTGTTGTTTGCACCTTGAAGAAATAAGATTATTTATCCCAGCCTTGTAAATAAGTACACAACAATTTATCAGGACAAAACTGTTTTGTCAGCCTGTCTTATCTTATAGTTTTACCAGTTAATGAACAATAACTTATTTTACCTCAGTAGCCTAACATAAATCACTGCTTGTTTTCAACAGATGTCAGAAGCACTACTGTCAAAGTTGATAGCAGTATAGTCTAAGCAAGTTAGAATAATATTAGCATTTATTTGCTGTTTTTTTTAAATGTTACAGGCATTATATCTATAAATTTCTGTGTCATTTTGGACAATATAATACAAAATAACTTTTACCTGCAGTTAAATCTAACATATTGACCCCATACATTTTTTTCCCTCCTCCTTCTCAAAACCCCATACCCCCCCCCAAAAAAATGGTAATACAAAATAAAGAAAGGGTTTAAACCAATAAGAGATCTGCAAAAGGAGAAATAATAGCATTCTGGAAATTACAAAGAGGATGGAAAATTTACAATAGCTTAGCAAACCACAGAAAGATAAATTAAAACAGCTCTGGGGAATTGGGGTGGGGTGGAAATGCAGCAAAAACCAGGCTTATTCTGTAAATTTATATCAAGAAAGGTTCTAATGCCTACTTCTGAAGGCAGAGTACAGAGATCACAAGACAAGGACAGTGTGAACAGTGTTAGACTCCTACTATAGGTGTTAGACCCCTGTATTCCTTCTTTCATAATGACTGATTACTTTCTAGAGATGTGGAACCATATCACTTCTGATTTGAACAACCATTAGGGCTGAAGGTGGAGGTGAATTGAAAGACTAAAAAGAGTGGAGTCACATACTTGTCTTCAGGATAAACATCAAAACTCTCACATCCTAGATTTTTCATTATATCCTTATTTTTTTAACAGTTACTTTGACTTCGGTATTTTCTTACTTGCAGCCAAACCATACTGACTGATATAGAAAGTTTATCAGCCATTCCAAGTTTGAGTTAGTGCTTGAAAATCTGCCTCAGCATAGTTAAATAAAGTACTCTGTCCCCATAGAGAGTGATAAATTTGATAAAAGTGCCAAGTCTTAATTTAAGTCACACTGCTATTCCACCAAAGTGTATTCTTAGACTTAGGAGTGAGAAGTAGCAAGAGTGTTTCTTCATGACCTTGTTGTCAAGTCTATCTGCTACTGATAACTCGGAATGTCTGAGTCTGCATGTGTTAACGATCCTGGGTTCTTTGGAAAAGTGGAACATTTCTGCCTTTGGCCATTTCTCAATTTCTTGTAGATATCTAAATAAGTGCAATCAAATTGTATAATGAAATGCTAATACTAGTTATTTGTGTAAACAGTAACTGCCCTTTCTGTCCATTTATTTGTGTAACAAATATAAATAGACATTTCTGTAAGCATTACATACTACTTTTATCCTCTACCTTAGGTGATTATGACACTCATTCTTTTTGTGTATGTTCATACCATGTAATTTGCTCCAATCCTTAAAAAATTAAAGAATTTTTCTTTCATGACATTATTCTTGTGATTTGCAGCAGTTATTTTCAAACTGCAACCAGTCCTAGAGTTCTGCAGAGATAGGCAAAGGGCTTTCTTGGGGCTGGTGTGTGTATGCGTACATGTCTATGTATGATTGTAAGCAGATAGGATACAGGAGAAAAGGAGAAAAAGACCCAGGAATGGCTTTTTTTTTTTTTTTTTTTTTTGCGGTATGCGGGCTTCTCACTGTTGTGGCCTCTCCCGTTGCGGAGCACAGACTCCGGACGCGCAGGCTCAGCGGCCATGGCACACGGGCCCAGCCGCTCCGCGACATGTGGGATCTTCCCAGACTGGGGCACGAACCCGTGTCCCCTGCATCGGCAGGCGGACTCTCAACCACTGCACCACCAGGGAAGCCCAGGAATGGCTTTCTTGACATAAGAGAAGCCATTTTTGGCCTAAGCCATTTTGTGATCTAAGCCTGGCCACAATGCTTGCCCTTGAACAATTCTCAGTAATCAATGATCTTAAGGGAACAAAAGAATGTAGGAACAACGGACTGTTATCAGGCAAGAGAAGTAACAATAGCAAAGATAATACATCAGCTGTAAAGTCTCCAAGTTCTCTTTCAATGGTAAAGATTAGCCTGAAGCACTCAACCACCAGACCAACTGGAACCTAAGGGGTGATGATATTGACTTTCCTGACCCTCCTGATTTCAATCAGCTAAAGCTTGGACTCTGTAGACCACCTAAGCCCCTTCATGAATATGCATACACTGCCCAAACCCCTTTATGAATATGCATGTACCCTTAGCTTAAAATTTCCCAATTTTGCTGTTCAGGGAGACTCTGCTTTGGGAAAGATCCCTGGTGTTCTCCTTACTTGCTGCAAGTAATAAATCCTTCCTTTTCCAATCTTTGGCTTGGTTGTGCCTTTTGGCTTGACACCCACCAAAAGGCAAACCCAGTTTTCGGGTAACATGATTGTATATGCATGTATGAAGGAGTGTGTATGTACGTGTGTGAATGAGTACGTCTGTGAATGTGTATGCATTTGTGTATGTTTTTGTGTGTGTACGTAGGAAGTTATTCAAAGGAGTGTAGCTTCAGGATCCATCTCTTGCTTTACTCAGGGGAACTGTAATTACATTTATTTTGATTTTTAAGCTTCTTATAAGTTTGTATTTAGGAAAACAATGTTAAAGAAAGATTAAAATGTAAAAGGAGCTCAGCAAACAGCTAAAAAATCTTTTCTAAAAAAATTAGGGGGCTTCCCTGGTGGCGCAGTGGTTGAGAGTCCGCCTGCCGATGCAGGGGACACGGGTTCGTGCCCCGGTCCGGGAAGATCCCACATGCCGTGGAGCGGCTGGGCCCGTGAGCCATGGCCGCTGAGCCTGCGCGTCCGGAGCCTGTGCTCCGCAACGGGAGAGGCCACAGCAGTGAGAGGCCCACGTACCGCAAAAAAAAAAAAAAAAAAAAATTAGGGACATATGCACTTTAAATCCACATATAATCTCACAATTTAATTTGGCAAATATAGTCACCCTTCTACCCTCCTAAACATTTTTTCCCAAGTGAGATAGCGCTCCTCAAATAGCCATGTTTTCATTCAGATTTCTTTCTCTTTTATTTTTTCTTTTCCCTGGATCACCCTCTGGAAGAATTATAAGAAGCAGAAAAATTGGCAAAATCCAAGGATCATAAAGAAAAATTAAATGGAACAGGGCTAGATAATCCATAAATTGCACAATAAGCTTTAGAATAATAGAATTGATTCTAGTTCAGAAATGGTTTGGACTAAAATATTCTTCTCTGTCTGTAGTCTGTGTATTTGCATATGCTTTCATAGAAATCAAGGCCAAATCACTTGGCAGAAATATCCTTACTATATTTGTCATTTTTCTAGTGACTTTAAAGCCTTTTCTGAATTCATAGAATTTTAAAATAATTTATGCATTTCTTGGAGATTCCTGGAGAGTAGGGAACACTAGTGGAAACACAACTATGTGTATAGAAATATTGATGACTATAGGAAATATACAATTTGAATTTGAGTTTTTAGACATATGGCAACATGAAAAAATTAAACTGCCTTAATTTTTCCTATTTTCAGAAGTTAAATTTAAAAAAGAGAATGTGACACTCTCATAAGTAATACGCACATTGTATTATATTTTCAATTTTTGATTGCCAGCACTCCCTACTGTAAGGTCTCAAACTTGGCATTAGTATTACCTCCCAGCCCTGCAATGACTCTTCTTCCCTTCAAAGTGCAGGGTCCTACTTTCTCTACTAGAAAATCTAAGTTGGTCTCTTTTATAATGACTCATAGACTGCTGCAATGTATTGCCTGGCATTTATAAGATGAAATTCAAGGTATTTATTCAGTTGGAATTTGGATGTGTCATACACACATGGAGCTCAAACTTGTGTAAACTGGTAAAAACTTGTATGAATGATTTCTCTAATGGCATTGGTGTTCCTCAGGGCTCAGTCACAGGTCATCTTCTATTCTCTTGTTATATGTTTTCATAGATGATTAAATCCATTTTCCATAGCTTTAAAAAAGTTCTGTAAGTTGACTATTCCCTAATTATTATCACCAGGCCAGACATCTCCTTTAAACCCCAGATTTATATATACACTTGCTTTTTGACATTTTCACTTGAATGTCACATTGGCATCTCAATTTTTTTATGTCCCCAAACTGAACTCTTTTTTTCCAATAACTGAATTTTTTTCAGTGTTACTCATTATACAATATGATATACAATATACAATATACATGTATATACATGTATATACAATATACAATATACATGTATATACATGTATATACATTGTATACAATATACAATATACATGTATACAATATACATGTATACAATGTATATATTATACAATATACAATATACTCATTATACAATATGATATGGCTTAAAAAACAAACTTTTTTTTTCTCCTTCTCACAGTCATGGAGGTTGGGAGGCCAAGGTCAAGGCACCAGTGCATTTTTGTCTGGTGAGACAGATGGACATTTTCTCCTTATATGCTTACATGGCAGAAAGGAGAGAAGCCGCAAGCTCTCTTTCATATCTCTTCTTATAAGCATGCTAAGCCTATCATGAGGCTCCATCCTCCTGACCAAATGACCTCCCAAAGGCCCCATTTCCAAATACCATCCAAATGGCGTTTATGATTTCAACACATTAATTTGGGGGTGGGGCAGTACACAAACATGTAGCCCATAACATAAACTCACATTCTGTCAATTTACAATTTCTCGTGATGTCTTCTTATCCCACCTTCCTCTAAGTCAACATCACCTCTCATTAGATTAACAGCAAATATAATTCTGAGCTGAGAAATGCCTTGATAAAATTTCTTAATGCTTCTAACTGCTCCTAAAGTGAAATTCAAAATTATTAATAAGGTATTCAAAGTCCTACATAATTGACACTAACATCTATCTCCAGTCACTGTCCTCCTCCTATTGTATTTCTGCCACATGGAACTGCATTTTTCTCTGCTTCTCCAACATACATGTTCCTTCCTTTCTACTCTCAGAAACTTCCTTTGTGCTATGCTGTTTTGTCCTCCCAATTCCCTGCTTCCTTCTCCACATCTAACCACACCTTTTTCTGCCTGACTTAGTCCTACTTATGAAACAAGTTTCCACCTAAGTATCATTTCTTTAGGAAAGCTTCATCTTTTATAACACTTAACAGCCCCTTGATTGTATTATGTCTCCTTATATTATTTTGTGAAACACTATACTTTTCTTCATATTACTGATAAAATAATGATACACATTCTGTGGGCTTTACAGAGTCAGCTTTTAAGAGGAGACTTATGCTTTAAAATCCCTTCAAAAGGTATGACATTGGAGGGAAATATCTCATGTCTTAATAAGCCCAGGCAAAGCAAGATTCCTTCAAGATTGGAACAGACTACTGTTTCTTCTAATACACGTTCTATGAAGAAATTGTCTTATATTTCAGTGCCATGTAAATGAAAATATGTATTTTTAGGCACTAGAATTGCACTCTACATGACAAAATGCCATGCTACTAAAGGCCTTCAGAAAACCAAACTAAGGCAAGATCAGTTTCACACATCCCACCTCAGCTTCAATCTAGACTTTCTACTCCCTGCATTCAAGAGAGTATGTAATTGCCTGAACTATTTAAATGTATGCAAAGGATTCAACTCTATTTACAAACATTATGAAATTACTTTCTACTGTATTTTCCATACTTTTCTCCCTCATAGATGGTAAACTCAATGAGGGCAGGTACCATGCCTCCACTTTCAAAACTATATTCCTAGCGCCCAATACAGTGGCTGATAAATATTACTCATTTAACAGTACCTGTCAAAATAGTGAATAAAAGTATGTTTTTGTTTGAATGACTTTCTATCCTGGTTCCCATATACTGTTATGGTATAACTAGGGTATGACATATCTGAGTGATTGTCAGCGATTTTGGTATCAGGGGTCTCCTGAAGATAGAAAAGGCTATGAGGTCCTAAAGAATAATTGATGAGGAGTAAAATTTTAGACATAGATTTGGATTAAGGAAGTCTTCTTGACTCCTGTCAAAATAGTTTAAGTATTGGTTCATATTGATGAATGTTTACTTATAGGGCAGATATGCCATGAACAAGTGGAGAGGAGAAATGTCATCTTATTCATACTTTTTCATCTAGAGCAGTGGTCTTCAACAGGAGTGATTTTCTCCTTAAGGGGACATTTGGCAATGTCAGGAGGCATTTTTAATCATCACGCCTGAGCGGGGGGCTGTTAATGGTATCTAGTGGGTGCAGATTACTTGCCACTGTATAACTATCGTAAACATGGGCAAGAAGAAATCAACTAAAATGTTAATGAATTGCTAAAAGGCAACAGTGGGCTTTGGGGTTGGTACAGAATCTCTAGGATATGCAGACACAAGAGGAGTTTGCAAACATTCACAGGCTTGTTTCCTTGGGCCTCCCCTGGATACTCATGAGAGAAAAATATTATAAGAAGTATTCTGAAGAGAACACCCTCTGACCGTGTTACAGGAGGAGACGCCTACTGCTTTAAGAAAGGCACGAAGCCCCACGCCTTACTTGGGCTCCTTTCTCAAAAGCCTTAAGCCCCTACTGAGAACAGTAAATACCCTCACACCCGAGACACAAGTAAGACTCATTTTTGCTGTGGGAAGAATAGACACTATAAAAACTATTTCTACAAGTGGGGTTGGAAACACTCTTGAGCCCAGATTTCAAATCTAATACAATCAGAGATCTTCTTCTAGAGGCAGGAAACTCTCCCACACGAGAATGACCACAGATAAATTGTGAAATTTGGTTACCGAAAATAGCAACAGGAACATTAAGAAATCCTTGACACTGAGACAAAGGCCCATGTGTCCTGCATAAGACTGGGGTTGGACTAGGAAAACACAGAACTCCCCTTGCCCCACAACAAGCTTAGGAACCACTGAATAGTTAGCAACATCACTCTGACTCTATATAAATACAAGATTCCTTCTGAAGCAGTAACTGGTAGGGTCAGCTGAAAACTGGGCATAGAGTTTTATCCCTAAGTTAAATCTTCTTCAACCCAGCCCAAACCCAAGCACAGGTACCTTCAGTACTTTAGAGATATTGTTTCATCATCTCTGACTTATATGTTTCTGAAGAGAAGTCTGCTTTTTCTCTTATCTTTGTTCCTCTGTCTGGAATATGTCTTTTTCTCTAGCTGCTTTAATAATTTTACCTTTATATCTCTTTTTTCAGCAGTTTCAGTATGATGGGTCTCGGTGTGTGTGTGTGTGTGTGTGTGTGTGTGTGTGTGTGTATCCTGCTTCAGTTTCTCCATGTTTCATGGATTTGTAATCTTTTATTATTTCATTACTTTCATGAAACTCCCAGCTATTTTATAGTCAAATATTTCTTTTGCTCTACTCCTTCTGGAATTCCAGTATATTGACCATGTGATATTGTTTCATAGCTCTTAGGACATCCTTTTGTCCATACTTTTTGTTCCTTTGTGTTTCACTTTGGGTAGTATCTACTAATCTATTCTCAAGTTTATCGATTTTTTTTCTTTCCTGTAGGAAGTTCACTGATAAATATATCAAAAAAGTTATTCATGTCTCTGATATTGTATTTTTTAGCATTTCCTTTTGATTCTTTCTCATAGTTTCTCTCTTCTGAAATTCCCCATCTGTTCATACATATTATTTACCTTTTCCACTGGACTCCTTACCACATTAATCATTGACATTATTAAATACCTCTTTGATGGCTCCTGCATCTGAGTCTTCTCTGACTTTGGTTCTGCTAATTATTTTGTTTTCTTTTACATTTTCTCTATGTCTTATAACTTTTTATTGAATGTTAGGCATCCTGTCTGTGTAGGACAGGAGAGATAAAGCTAAATAGAATTTATACCCAATAATGGGCATATCTCTTCTCAGGCTATTAATGTAGGGGACTGTTCTGAAATAATTAGGTAGTAATTTGGGTTTCGATTTTGTTGTTGTTATGTTAACTTTAGTATTTCTTAGAAACTTTAAAAAATAACATGTACACTATTCTTATAAGATATGAACTAAACTTCAATTTTATAGATGAGGAAACTCAAGATCAAAAGGATAAGAAAAGGGTTCAAGTTTACACAACTTATGATAAAGCATCTTAAAGAGCCAGGTGTACTTCAAAGCCGTTGCTCTTAATGGCTATGTATATAGCCTTTAGAGTTTTAGAGCCCATGAGAATCTGATAGGACAAAAGCTCCTACTAGGTAAGAAATTATATGAGAGCTTCTAGCTGATCTCAGTGAGTGTAAGCCTCATGTCTCAAACTTGTTTCCCATAAGCACACTAGGAAAATCTTCAGTGGCATTTAGTGAATGAATTTTGGTCATTAAATTATCATGAAGAGGAAGGTCCTTAAAGTCTAGATAATGTAAAATATTCAGTTTTCTCAAAGGGAAATAGATGAATGTTACAAATTATAAACTGGTGAACTGATATTAATAATAATACTAGAGTAAGTTTTGAATTAGTCATTTGTTCCCCCAAGAGAAAGGTTGGATCAATGAAAAATATATTTAGTTTTTTTTTTCTTTCATTGTCTGTAATTTCAGGGTGAACCCCTACCCAATATTTGGTTTTGATATTGAGATCAATGTGTGTGCGTGCATGCGCGCACACACACACCTCCCTCCCCAAAAGGTTATGAAAAGGTTTATTACTCACATAATGAGGCTTTCTGGGAAGAATGGCATGGCTCCTAAGCAGGTCTGAAAATGGCTAGAAAGGGAAAGAAAATGTTATTGGCTTGGGGTTTCTTGTGGGCAGGAGGTGGGGCTGGAGTGAGGGATCTGGCATGTGGTTTGAACGTCTTGCCAGTGCTAAAGGAGAGAACACCCAGGCTTTCTAACATGGTTGTCCAAATGTGGGGCAGAGGGAAAGA
>NW_006780801.1:132399-172397 GCF_000442215.2 Lipotes vexillifer | reverse complement strand
GGGAAAGAGGAAGGAGTGAAAATTAAAAGCTGTCATCAGTTGAACATCAAAAATGGACCACATCCTTTATTTAAATGATGAAACTACTGATGGGTAAATGATAAAGTCATTGTACATTTGCCTTCTTAGAATATTTACTCTTGCTTCCCTTCCTCTTCGTCCCACCAGGTGTTTTTTGGTCCTATCAACCAAGGATGTGTGTTAATTTCCTAATTTCGAATGTCCTGGGACCTGCAAGTAATGTGAGTTCAAACCTATAGTCACAAAGGGCCAACTTTGGTTACAGATTATCAAAGGAGATGTTTTAATTTTTCTACCCAGATCCTAGTAAATTTTCCTTATCACCTTTTGACCCTGGGCCTTTTTGAAAAATATGTATTTATTATTTTGAAAAAATTTACTAGGTTTGAATTAGTTTTCAGGACATCTATTTTACAATAATATTAGAAATGGACATTAATGTCTTTCTATTCCATTTTATTTCCTATTTAGACAGGTATAGCTAATTTTTAACACAGTACTTAATAACATTTATTCTGCATATAAGAAGGAAACATGTTAGAGACATTATAATAGAAACAATGTTTGGATATTCAAACTCAAAGTTACATAACTTGCATGATAACCTTTGATTTTTGTTTTATGAGGATTGATAAAATGCACTGTACAATAGAAGGGTAAATGTAAACATTTTATGAGTCATACAATTTTTTCAGATGCTTCCAAATTTAAGGTATATGTGCATAGATGAGGAAAATTAGTAATATTTTATTGTCTTTTTATTTATTAATTTATTCAAGAGGTATTTTGGGGCACACACATGTACGAGGAAGTGTTTTAAGTCCTGGTTATATAGTGGTGAGAAATAAAGTTATACAATTTAGAGATCTCATAGAATGAATAAAAATTTATGTACAATTGAATTGTGTTTATAGAAATTAATATTTTTATGCTTATCTACATCCTTAGAGAACTTCCCAAATGATACATTTTTAAAGCCAAATGTAATTAAAATTAGAAATATTAATTAGTTTCTATTTCGATAAGAAAAATGTCTTAAAATAACGTTACTAAGGTCTTTCCATCACCAATGTTCAACAAACATTTTAATTACTGAGGAAATCTAATCACTAAAGTTATAAAATAACACCTTTCTGAAAAATTTTATTAACTGGTAATTCATAGAACACATCATAGGATGTACTATCCGTTACATTTTTCAACCTAAGGCTCATTTAAAATTTTCTGTCTTAAACTTGTTGATACATTGATATTTCATCATGTCAAGGATAATTTGATGCCATTGATATAATCAGTACTGCTGATATAAAACCAACCTGAAATTCATATAGCAGGAGTCTGAAAATTGTCAACTAAATGAAATCCCCCTAGTGCTTGATGTATATTTCCTTGATTTCCCCAGAAAACGTTGGTGTGTAAAGCCTTAACTACATTATATCTTCAAAAGTTTTCATAGTTTAGGGACCCACAAACAGGAAAAACGGAGTTGATTTAATTATTAATTGTACCCTACTACTTTCTAACTATAGGATCAACTCTAAGCAGTTAAAAAGGCTTAATTAAATAATTTCATTCTATTGCAGCCACCTCATAAATAATTTCATAGTTTCCAAAGGCATAAATTAAAAAATGATTATAGGAAATAGTTTTTCAGCATTTTTAAGATTCAGTAAATTATTGGAAAACTTGTAGGGTCAGTACTGTAACTGTTTAACTGTAGCATCCAAATCATACTAATTTGAACAGTTTCAGGAACACAAAGTAATATTAGATTTTGTTTTAAATGGTAATTTTATACCTACTGACATTCATCCTTTGCTATTTCAGAGTAGAACTGGAGCTTTTCTGCACATATCACTTTTGAGGCTTAATAAATGATCATATATAGTTTTATCCCTTCCCTAGAAACTTCATTTGTTTTTGTTTAAGTAATTAAGTTAGATTTTGGTTTCTTTTTTTTTAATGTATTCTTTTTTTCTTGTTTGAAGTGTTATTGTCTCCACATTTTACACTTCATCAGAGCCACAGAACTATTATAGTTAATTCTCCTTAACAGAATACTATACAGCTGTTTAATTCACAATGTTGAGAATGAAACCATGTAAGATGAACAGAGTAACCAAAATTATCTTAAATCTCTTGCATAACATACATTTAAATTTAATTATAGGCAGTTATCCTATAGTTATCCTCAACCAGAATACTTTTGTTGTGACTCATTTAATAGTAAACATATCTTAGATTTTTACCAAATATATATAAAAAAATCTGAATAATTTCAGTAAAGTAGATAAAACAAACACACACATACAGAAAAGTAGAATTTCCTGACACAACTGTGCAGTGAGATGACTGTTAGTTGAAGTTTCTAAACTTGAAGGAATTACTCCCAGTGTCCTCAGAGTAACGCAAACTAGAGTCTTTCTATGCAGCCCACACCTGAAATTCTATTCACATGTATTTCTCTTTATTTCATGTCAACCATTTGTTTTCCACACCTGTATTTACTATCACGCTGACTTGATGAAGTGGAGAAAACACATTTTCAATACGCAATCACAAAAAGAGATTGACTGGTACCAACTCAATGAGTTAAAAAGTCTCTCTGTCTTTTTCTATCCTTAAGATTGCAAAATGTAACATTTATATGGGATAGTTAGAGGGAATCAGCCACACAAAGGCATGGGGAATTTGTAGTTCTAAGGCAGGGCTGATCTCCTCCTATGTCAGCTGTTAACTTTTGAAATGATTTTCTACTGGTTGGTGAAAAGCTCTTGCCTCCAGTCCCTGAGGGTCACTTATGCAATATGCTCACTTGTGACTCCTTCCTAGAGATTCTGAGGACCTTGCCTAAATCCAGGGGGAATTTCTAGCACAACAAAAGGTATCCAGGATCCTGCTCTCGTATCTGTTCTAACTGGTTTGTGTTTTCTTCCATATATTTGTTAAATATGTTAAACATACATCCCTGGTGTAAGAGATACTGTCCTACTAGGAGACAAATTCTACATTACTGTTGGTCATATGATCTATTATCTGTGTATTATGCCTTAAAATATAAAAATGAGAATAAAACAAAGGTTGGTAAAAGTTGGTAAATAAACCCAGAAACACATTATTTGCAGATTCAGTGCTCTTTGTATAGTGAAATATATGAGGTAAAGTATGAAAAAGGCTGAATGAAACGTCTAAGTCAGAGCCAAAGATGCTTGCATCCTTGTGTCCTTCCATCTTTCCCAATGCAGTCTTGAGTTCAGAGAGCAAATAAGGTGGTGTGAAGTGCATAGGGAGTTATTTAGCCTAACTGTTTGCAAAAGCCTAAACCACAGACAGGAAAAAATGATGTCCACCACTTTGACACAGGGGATTCTTTCACATTCATACTGGGGCAATTCACCCTAGGAGTTGTCATTTCAAATTTCTTAAAACCCAGATCAAGAAATAATGATCAGGGACTCTGAGCTTCCACTGAAGGGGGCGCTGGTTTGATCCCTGGGGTGAGGAACTAGGATCCTGTATGCCGTGTGGTACAGCCAAAAAATAAACCAAACAAACAAATAATGATTATTACATGGAATTCTTTAGTTATCTCTCCCAGACATCCAAAGTAGAACCTATGAATCAGGAGACAAGGATTTTAGACAGAGTGAAAAGGAAGGGATTCTGTAGTAGGACTCTCATCCCTCCAATTACTACTTGTGAGACTGAAAATAACTTCCTTGATAAAATGTGAATGCTAATACTAGTTCAAAGAATTGTTTATGAAGATTGACTATGATAACGTATGTAACAAACATCCAGTTTAGTGCTTGGCATATTTTGAGAACTCAGAAGGTGATATTATTTTTCTTATGTATGTTATTAATGATTATATACAATGTTTGTTTCCTTGCCATTGGAAGATTTCCATATTTTCTCCTTCTCTTATTTATGATTAAAAGTGCCAAGAGTAGAAAAATATCAAGAAAAATTAAGATGGAAAGAAGAAACTGTTAGAGAGTAAAGGGGCTGTTTATTTATTAATTTGGAGATAGTGGTATACATATGAATTATCTGCCAAAGTAACTTCCTATCTTTTCCCATCAGTGATTTCCATAAGTGAGTTTAGTCAGTGATCTCTCCATTCCCTCTCCCTGCCTCTTTCTCCTTACTTTTGGTACTTCTTCCCACATCAACACCAAGAAATATTCAAAATATTATTTAGGATCTTTTCTATTCTTGAAAGTTTTTGGTAGAAACATATGTAAGCCCTTAAAAACATCCTAAGGTGCACCAATTATTGGCTCAGCTGCATGTTTTTCATCTTTGCCAGTTTTGTCTGTATCTCAAAAAAGTTAGGTTCTGGGGAAAAAATGTCCCTGTAACCCAAAGTGATTCCATTGCTTCAGTAGCTAGAATTCTCTTTGGCCTGACGTTACACCCTAGTTTCCACCAGGCCAAAACTGTACAGTAATGCAATTAAAACCACTCATTTCTGATTGGTAATATCTCACACAATTAATAAAATTGTTTTATGTACAACTGAATTTTATTTATAGAAATTAAGATTTTGTATGCTTATTTTCATCCTGAGTAAACTTCCCAAAGAATACATTTTTAAGAACATCATATATGTTAGTAAGCATTCCATGTGCACTTAGAAGAATATGGATTCTGCTATTTTTGATAAATGCCTTTTAAAATACATCTAAAAATATTTTTTCTGAGTTCTTACTTTTTCTGTGTATTCATAACAGCAATGTTTCTTCAGTTCTAGCTATCACTTTTAGTGCATTATAAAATATACCCTTTTTAAATGGGATCTAATAAGTATCAAATTTATTAGATTCAATTAATTGTCCTTTATTGTAGAGATAAAACCTAGTTTATTGAAATTCATTGTTAGTTGGCTTAGTCTGTGAATTCCTATTATTTGTTTTTCATTCTTGTTCTTAACTGTGATTTGTCTTTTAATGATTTCCCTTTTGTGTTCTAATATTTAAGTATAAAATATATGCCACCTTCACAAAATGAGTTGATTACATCTTTTATGCTTCAGAATAGCTTATATGAAATGATAATTAGCTATTTCATAAAAGTTGTTAATAACTCTTCTATGAAATTATTTGGTTCCAGAAACTGTGTGGATATATTTCCTTACTAATTTAAAAATATTCACCAAGGTTGTTGGTCTGCTCAGGATTTTATTATGTAATGAGTCAAATGTGTTCATTCATATATTTTATAATAATCTACTTCAAGTAGATAACCAGATTTGTTGTATGATTATAGCTATATTCCTTGTATTTTTAACTATTTAGCACTTAAAAATCCAACTATGTTCATTTCCTGTTTCTAGTTCTTTTTTAAATTAAAATTTCCAGGATGAATGATATTTATTTATTATATTTCTCAAAGAACTATCTTTAAACTTTTGATCAGTTCTTAAGCTTTCCTGGTTTTAGTTCACTGATATTTGCTTTTATCTCTTCCTTGTGTTGGTTTTATTTTTCCAGCTGTCTAAACTGAATGCTTAGATCAATATATTTAATTTTTTTCTAATTTAATGATAACATATTTAATACTAGGATTTTAACTTATAGATATTTTGCGGGTATAGCTTATAATTTTTAGTCCCTAGGATTTAGAAATAGATATTTGCTATAGTGTTTGCCTATTTATCTTCAAAGGGAAGTTGGCCTGCCTTCTAAGTAACTATATTCTCTGCTATGCACAGTTAATGTTCCAAGGAGTAACCATTGGACCGATGTGAGACAATCCCTAGACTGGACAAAAAGAACTGGACCAATTTTACATATATATGTGAATTATATATATATATATATATATATATATATATATATATATATACACACACACACACACACATACTATACATATATTTATAAATTTGTATGTGTATATATTCATGATATATATACACATACATATATACCCTATATATGCTTATATGTTCTGTTATGCATATATGTTTGTTATATTAATGTTATGCATCTAAATTAGCATATAGGACATATTCTATATGTTATTTTAAAATTGTCTATAATCAGATTTTATATTTCTTATTAAACTTGTGTTTTACAGATTCCAAGGGGCTAAAGTTTAAATACTGACACTTGGTTATTCATTTCTAGTGTTATAAGGTTATGGTAGAACTTCCCTGGTGGCACAGTGGTTAGGAATCCGCCTGCCAATGCAGGAGACATGGGTTCTAGCCCTGATCCAGGAAGATCCCACATGCTGCAGAGCAACTAAGCCCGTGCTCCACAACTACTGAGCCTGCGCTCTAGAGCCCACGAGTCACAACTACTGAGCCCATGTGGCACAACTACTGAAGACCGCATGCCTAGAGCCCGTGCTCCACAACAAAAGAAGCCACCGCAATGAGAAGCCTGTGCACTGCAACAAAGACTAGCCCCCTCTCGCCACAACTAGAGAAAGCCGGCACGCAGCAATGAAGACCCAATGCAGACAAAAATTAATTAATTAATAAAATTTTAAAAAAAAGATTATGGTAAAAGAATGTGGTCTATATAATAGTATATTTCAGAATTTATTTTTTAAATCTATTTTTTGTTCTTTTTTTGACCCTCAAGCCCCTTTAAAATTAGTCTATATTCTGTATAGTATAATTATAACATATATACTAATCATACATAATAAATATACTATTACTGCTTATTTTTTTCTCTGTGTTATAGATTAAGACTGCTTTATAGTGTTCCACCAATAATGCATTTCTATCATGTTCTTTTGATATTTTCAGTTGTTTCAGTTTTATACATTCCATATTACACTAACAGATATTCAAAATTAATAATATTCATTATGAACCACAGAGTTTATTAATATAGAATGATGATAGTATTTTCTTGTCTTTATAATTTTTGCATTGCTTTTAAATATTAATTATTCTATCCCTAGTATTTTATATACTTGTTTATGTTTTTCTTGTTTAAACAATCATTGTCACTTTGTTTTAGATTTATGTCTTGTAAACCAAAATCGTGAACTGGTTTAATAATAGTGCCTACCTCATAATCTTATAAAGATTGAGAAAATGTATATTAAGTTTTTAATGCACATGCAGTGCATGGTATGCATGCAAAAGACCTATCTTATGTACATTATTAAACATTATTATTATGATCATTATCAACATATTTTATTCATTCTTGCTGTTACTTTTGTTTCTGTGATTGGTCATATGACCTATACTTTCTTTTCATTTACATCTTCCAATGATTTATAATTTAGTTTTCTTGCTTATATATATTTTATATTGCATAAAAATATTTTGTTATATTTCATTGCTTATATTTTAACTAGCATTTTTCCAATTTTAGATGTTAATAATGTCTTTTCACTTCACTTTAAGTAAAATTAAGCACTTAACATGCTTTTGCCAATTATTAGTTCACATCCTTCCCTTTGTTAATACATGAGAATTTTAAACCTATTATGGTTTATACAATCAACATTGAATTATACATATATTCTTTTCCATGAATAATAATTTTTTACATATGCATTGTGTTTGAACAACACAATCATTCACATTTAACTACATATTTAACTGTTTTAATATTTTATTAGTCTGCCTTCACAGTAATAGCAAATATTTCCAATATCTCAGTGTTACGGACTGAATGTTTGCATCCCCAAATTCATGTGTTGAAATTCTAACCCTCAATGTGAAGGAATTAGGAGGTGGTATCTTTGGGAGGTAATCAGGACATGAGGGTGGGGCCCTCTTAACTGGGATTACTGTCCTTATAAAAAGAGACATGAGAGAGCTTCCCCTCTCCCTCTCCCTCTGTACCCTTCCCCTCCCCACTTCTTCTCTCTCTGTCTCTCTCTCACTCTCTTGCTCTCTCTTCTGCCCCCAACCATGTGAGGATACAATGAAACTGGAAACTGGAAAGAGGGATCTCACCAGAAGCCATATCTACTGGCTTCTTGAACTTGGACTCCCCAGCTTCCAGAACTGTGAGAAATGTTTCTAACAATCTATGGTAATTTGTTATACCAGCCTGAACTAACTAAGACACTCAGTTTCTTACAACAGTGAATATTTATTTCTTGCTCATGTCATGTGAGGGTTATTGTTTGGCTGTGGCTGTGCTGAGTTTTCATGGCTCACCTGTACTTATTAAGGCTCATTCCCATGTGTCTTCTCAACTGGGACCCAGGGTAAAGGAGTAGGCACCATCAGGTACATACTTTTCGCATGGTGAAGAATAATAGTAAAAAGACAGAGTCAAACCATGAAAGTGTATGTAAAACTTCTGCTTGGATGTTGGTGTATAAGGTCAAGTTATTTTTCATTGGCCAGCAGCAGTCACATGGCCAAACTAAAGGCCAATGGAAAAATATACTCCTCCTACAGGAAAGCATGGCATGGACAGAGAGGGAATGATAATCATGAATAAATGCAATCAATCATAATTGTCTAGCATAAAACTCTTCTGCCAAAACTTCCTGTGTGTGTGTGTGTGTGTGTGTGTGTGTGTATCTTTGCTAAAGTACATAAGGCACTTGCATTTTTAAGAAGCATATACATAAGTAATATATGTCTTCACCTTTGCATCTTTGTGCTTTTAGAATACTTTTTGGTTATTTTTCCCTTAAGTAGGTATGAACCCTTTGGGGCACTAAAATATTCCCCTTGAAACTGACTTGATGATTCTTTAGATCCAGGGAAAATAAAAGTAGATGGAAAAGGGGAAAAATAACATAAGAAATACCGATATTTAAAAGAGAAAAGGAAAAGAAACATCTTTAAAATACTAAACAAAAACAGAGTAACAGAATGAAAACTGGTAGAGTACAGGTAAAGGATTTCAGTGAACGTTTCAAAATGCTAACATAGTCAAATGCTGCTAAGAGATCAGATAGGATAATGAGAAGAAAGAATCCATTATAGTTAATAAGGATGCCATTATTTTCTCGATGAGAGCACTTTCAAGAGAGTGATAGAAAAGATGTTATTCTACACTGGATAGATGTGTAAATGAGAAGAGAGGGAAGACAAGCAGGTGCAGACCATCTATCTTAGCCCGCTACTGTTTTCTAGGAGCACAGCACTTAGGTAAAGTTTAATTTTCTCCTACACAACTCAGTCAGCAAAACAATATTCTGGCAGATTCTTATTTTACAGAAGAAGAAAAGGAAGCTCAAAAAGTTACTCATTTATCCAATGACACACGGGTTGGATTCAAATCCAGGTAAAACTAATTCCAAAGGCAATCTTTTCCTTAAACTTTCCTTGTTTTCCTTACTTAAAAAAGAACTCAAATTCCTCACCTAGACATAAACCGGCTATGATTAGATGGCATTATTTACATCGTTCCAAGTCTAGATCATCTGTGTTCCCATATTTAAATTCAACTCCATCAAGAATAATATTTTTTAATCATCCAATATAACTTTGCAACTTATTTATTTAGGTATTTGTTTATTGTGAATGACATTCTCACATTTAGATCAGAAGTTTAACATACTAGGTTTAGGTCATTTTGAGGAACAAAAGGTCATAATAATGCTGATGCCTTAGACTATATTGTTTTTCTTTCACTTTTATTGCCTTCTAGTGACTGGTTGCAGCTTTTGAAAATTAGATGGGAAAATTAGCAGTTATTTGTGTTGAACTTCCTACAATGTAATTGCTCTTGGGCATTTCAAAAATTAATTATTTTAAATAAAGTTATTGTTTGTTGAGCACTGCTAAGAAATAGTCTTTTGTGTTTGTTATTTTATTAAAAAAATTTGTGATAAAGCAGAATATGCATTTGGACATGTTTGATAAAAATTTTTCTTAAGCATTAAATGTACCTACATGCTTTAATAAAGCAAAGGCTATGGGTAAATTAATCCCACTCTAGGAAAAACATATTTTCTGCCATCTATACCTTTATTCTATTTTAATCACAACCAGAAATCTTCCTGTGGTAACTTACATGTAGCCACTATTGATTAAATCATTGAGTTATGGTTATTTGACATTCCTTTATTTCAGTTGTATAATTTTTAAATGTTTATTGCATTATTCTGTTATCATTGAATAATTTTAATTAGATCTGGTCTAGTTTACATTAATCAAGCTCTGGTACTGCGTAGAAATAAAACATTTTTAAATAACTTGAAAATATATTAATGCATTGCTTATGATGATGCTTAATAGAAACTACATTCATTTATAAATCAAATCATTCCAATCTTATGACATTTACTTTTGAAAACAGTAAAGCAGCAAATAGAGTTTTTAAGAAACACACAGTGATTTTTTCTTTCCTGGATGATAAAAATAATTTAAATATTATTGTGAAGTTATAAACAATAGTTAATACTACATATAACAGAATGAATTAATATCCATATTTCAATTATACTATCATATATCTTTTAGCTAGTATGGACAAAATTTTAATCAAGGAAACCATCTACTTGTAAATAACTTGAAAAGGTAAGACTTGTCAAATATCACTTAAATCAGTCAGAAGAAATAGTAACTACAGTAACATTTAGTCTAACAATTAACAAAAACAAAAAATATTTAATAAGCTGCCACACTTGGAAGTTGGTTTTGGACATTTTTAAAGTAATTAATATTTGTTCATTAACACTATCTAATAAACCATAATCATGAAATTTCAAGTACAAGAGCAGATAATTATTACTGTATTCAACACCACATTATTAATGTAACCTAAAGACCATCGATACTTTTTTGAAAATGATATTTTTTAAATGTACTTTTAAATTATATATTTGAAATTATCAACACATTGGTATTAGAAATATGATAATATGTTTAACTTACATATGTAACAAATAAATCTATTTAAAATCAGTTAGTCTGATAGCACAGTCATACAACTAATTTTTCCTGGCCAAAGAACTGGTGGCACAATCTTTTCTTATTCATACTTGTCCAGCCCCTACAACTGTGGGACTACTATCCCAGTTAGAATTAAACTTATGAAAGATTCGATAATGAAACATTTTTTAAAAATCAATGTATGAGCTGTTCTGCTTATTATATAATGATTTCTCCTTAAGAAGGAATCATTTCCTACATAGAAGATTTTCTGGGAATTGGGGTATATCCTACTTACTAAGATTTGATTGAAAATAAAAAGGCTCAGAATAATCAATAAGGAATATATCTAATTTATATTACATGAATTGCTCTAAAATTTTCTTTTTCAGTAAAGAATATGTTTTATAAATATGTCTATAAATATAGGTGAACTTCATTTTGTAATGTTTACTAGCATTCTGTAACGTGTATACCATTATTTATATCTTCCCTTATTGTCAGTCATTAAGGATTTCTATTTTAAAGTATTAAATGCAATATTTAATAAATATATTCACTTTCATAGCTTTGTGAACATATAAGAGTATTTGTGTAGGTTACATTCGTAGAAGTGATTTGCCAGATCATGATGAATGCACTTATATTTTGGTACTATTAAATTGCCCTCCAAAAATAGATTCTACCAATTTATAATCTGTTGTACATTAGTTTCCTTGTTTTCACAGGAAGAAGATTCTGACAGAGGTTGTTTGCAGATGGGTCACTCGGTGACACTCTTAGGAACAAATCCTATAAGAGGGTGATGGAAGCAGGATTGGGCAGAGGAAGAATTTGAACATATATGCTTTTGCAACAAACACTTTAGACGATCCCACAGGGAATTCTGAATCTGGATTGGTCATTCATGAGATGTCTCCAATCGTTTCAAAAGAACTAGGCTTTTGTAATCCTCATGTTTACTAGTCACTGGAAACAAGGCGCCCTCAGGTAGGGACATAACTTTGGGTAAAGCAACCATCTTGGCTAAAGGCAGTTTCTGGGAATGGAGTCAGACGTGAACTCTCATCTGACACCACTCCTGACAGTTGGGTATTGAGTGCTTTGGTCCTGGAAGATAGCATCTGGGTGACGCATGACAGAATACACTACAATTTACCCTTTGTACCTCTCAGACCCACTTATTTACATAATAAATACACTACACCTAGCATCAGCTTCTCCAGAATTCTGGTTGGCCTCTTTTCTTGAGAAAACTTACAAGAAGAAGATTGCTAAGACAAACTGAAGTTAGCATTTCTGCTAATCTAGGTGCCTTACCTGGTAGGGTGACCTAGCTCCTCCTCTCTAAAGAGTCTGATTCCCTGGTCATGGTGTCCTTTTCAGATCATGGCTGCACACTTGTCCATTTACTGTTGATTTGGGGCAGGGTAGTACCTCCTAGATAGCAAACTTATTCTTTCCTGCCTTTCTTGTATAAGAGTGGCTGGGCTTTTCCTCTGATAGGGTCAATTAACCTTGTCAGGATGATGGTATCTTGCCTTGCCTATCAGTCTCTTGGCACAATAAGCCTGAAGTTACCACACGCCAGCCACCAATTAAAGTCATTCAGAGCCACCAGCAAATGGGACTGCAGTGTGGCAGTGGTCATTTCAGTTTACACCCACATACTGAGATGTCCTGTGACAAAATTGGGACTTGTTTCTCCATCGTTAGCTGGATATACCCCCATACTGCCCACCCATAAGTATGAATTGAGGAAGTGGTGCTAGCGTAATAATGGTAGGTGACAGGGCATCTGAGCTGGTTGTTTGTACATCTTGCTAGTACACTTCTGCCCTGATCATGACAACACAGATATTATGTCCATCTAACCATGGATTGCTGCTGGCTCCTCTTTAACTTGTGATGTGTCTGAGAAAATACAGCTCATGATCAGAGGTTCTGGTTACATGGTTATGTGACATCTCATACCTTTCAGGGTACAGTAGCATGCCACAGCTGTTTCTCAAGTGATATACTGATACAGTTCTCTGCTGCGAATGACACAGGCTGTACTCCACAAATCAAGAGTCTACATTGTAGTTCTCCTATTGGACCTTGTCATAGGCCCCACATCATGTCTTTTCCCAACTAAGAACCTCTAGGTTCTTAATTTGTATGGCTCAAGCTACAGAATAGATTACACAATAGCCTAGAACTCCTGAAGGGTCCTTCACTCCTCTGACTCACTGGACATCAGTACTCTTCCATCTCATTCACTGAAAGGATTGGAGCAGTAATCTCAAATGGAGAATATGCTTCCTCCAGAACTCAAAGTGGCCTTTCAGGTTCTGGGAGGTACAAGATGTAATAATTTGTCTTCTAGTTTGAAATTGATATTCTAGCATGCCCCAGACCACTGGACTCCTAAAAACTTCAGTGGTGTTGCAAGCCTGTCATAAGGTTATCTTCTGTCATCTGGAACACTTGTATCTTACCAAGGACTCTAATGTACTTGTCAGCTCTTGCTCATATGTTCTGATTTACAGGATGCCATTGATATATTAGAACAATGTGATGCCTAACTGGTCCACACTCATTTGTCAAATATGATAGAAAAGTTAACTCTAGGACAGATGGTTTTTTATCTCTTTTGAATACAAATTGCTTCTGCTCTGATCTTTCTTCCTATTAGAGATAAATAAGGTATTTACTAGATGAATGGCTGTCTACCATGGACCTGAGGCCATTTTACATGCTAAGCAAAGATACAACTGGTAAACAACTATAGTTGAGGTTACTACTTGGTTAAATTTGTGGTAATACACTACACTCATACTCAAAGATTCATCTAGTTTTTGTATAAGCTGGATTTTGGTGAATTAAATTGGAAAAGATGAGAACCACCACACCCCATCCTTTGCAGTTTGAGGGTGACACTCATCTCTGTATTACCCTGAGGTATTTTTTTTGTACACTAATTTGGCTGGGGAAATTTTAGGTTCTCTATTTGGCTCTCCCCACTGTAACTCTTACCCCATAGGAATGCAGAAGACTCTTCCAATGTGAGGGTTCTGCTAAATATCAACTAAGTCCACTTCAAAGTCTAGGTGAAGTGACCACTTAATATCAACTAAGTCCACTTCAAAGACTAAGTGAAGTGACCACTTGAGGGTATTCTGTGGACTTCGAGGACCCAAAGGGAGTCAGATCTGGGCCAGGACTCCATTTATTAGTGGCCTCCATACCACCTCACCTTAGAAAGAATAAGAGATGGGAGCATACTGATGCTCTGAGTTAGGTATCTGTAACAACTCAGACCAAGGGTCCCATAGTCCTTGAAATGTCTAGGTATTATCCTTTCCCCGGTACACAATGACCTGAGTAAACTTCTATAGATCCCTGAAGAGAAGAATTACTGTCTGACCTTGTAGTGTAGTTGCAGGGTTCCTCTTTATTTGAAACAGCCTCTCCCTTCAGCCACTGGGATGCAGGTCCGAAGACAGACTTAGATTTAGAGATTAGACCAGAGATTGTGAATTTTTATGGGGAAAGCTGCCCTCAGTCTCTTCAATGACTTTTGAAATTTATAGATTGAACAAATGTTTGTTTGGCTGTCATCTATCTTACCTTTTGGAATTCTGTTAATCATAAGGATGATTTAATATATATGGTTTCATAGTATATTTTGAAATCTGATTAACTTTTTACAAAATTTTGTGGTTTTAGTAAATATTTTCTCTTCATAATGAACATTAAATTTCTCCAAAAAATTTAGAGAAATTAATTTGCCTTTAATTGAGTATAAATTGAAAAGAATTAACATTTTAGAAGTTTTTACAGTTAAAGTTTTATAGTTTTCTTTAAACAAATATTTTTCTCTCTTTCTCTTTCTCTTTCTCTATCTATCTATCTTCCCAGATAATTTATAATATAATTGTTTTAGTGAATGATGTTACTTTCTTTGCTTATTAAAGATTATTAAGAGAACTATTGAATTTTAAAGGCATATATGGTTACCTTTCTAAACCATTTTGATTCTAATAATTTAAAAAATTATTTTCCTTTCTAAAAAATACAGTTATTGTCTCAATGTAAGTTTTGTTTCCCTCATTGTTGACATTTATAGCTCTTTTTTTCTCTTATTACATTGGATAGAACCCCCAATACCACATTGTCTTTTATTTGATTGAAGGAAATTATATTATGGTTATTTTAAATGGTATTCTTTTTAGTATTTCACCAATAAGGATGACTGGTGTTTCGTGTTTCCAGGAAATATGTCTTATTTATAAATACAATTTCACCTTTCCTAAGTAACAGATTTTATTAATTTGAGGAGTTTAATTTTATCTAATGCTTTTTAAGCAAGATTACTGTTTCTATTCAATTTCTTCGACCAGCTAACATGCTAGATTGAACTAACATTTTTCTAATGTTGAACCATCTTTGGATGTCTGGAAAAAGCTGAGGTTGGCAATGAGTTACTCTTTAAATACACATTTAACATTTAAGAACCGCAAATTCACACATATCTGTAAAAAAATTTGTCTATATTTACATTTTAAATTTCATCATTGCTTGATTTTGGTATGGGAGTTATCCTAACCTCATAAATGATTTAGGAAATAATCCATCATTTTCAATGTTCTGCACAGTTTATCAAGTATAGATATTGTTTGCTTTTGATAACTTTGTAGCTCTCAGAAGTCAGAGTCTAGACCTGGTAACCTTTTTATTTTTGATATTAATTCTTAAATATTTTTAAATGTTCCTATAAGTTAATTCTCTATTCTACTTCAGTTACTCTTGATTATGTCTTGTTATATACACTTTTTTACTCTACCATTCAGAGTATTTCACGGTAGCGATTATCACAAAATACATCCTTCTGAGTCTTTTATCAACATTTCATCAGGGTATACAACTGAGTTCAGATAATCTTAGTGACTTGCTGGAAATCTACACATTTGTAGATTATGCCAGAACTGCATTTCAAATCTCATTCTTTCAAGCAATCAGTTGTTCAATTCTGGTAGGCTCTTAACATTTTGTGGGAGTAACACTGTAAGGGTAGCTGGGTGACTTCTGTTATTGACTCTGTAGCTATCAAGCAAGCCACTCAGTTGTTATGGGTTTATTTCCTCATATATATGACTAGGTACATTTTGAAAGTCCTTTCAGTCTAGGACTACTGATTATATGTCTAATATAAAATATTATTTCAAAATATATAAAATTTTCAAACTAATGTGAGAAGGTATTTTATAGTGGGAGAAAAACCTTCAGAATAATGATACACTTTCTCAAGATATAAAAACTTGTAAGAAAACATCTACATTGCAAAAGAAAACTGGGAAACAGTATTATAAATCCTGATTACAATTTAATATCCTCATCTAAAAGTAACAGAGTAAAATACAGAAAACTGGTTAATTTTTAACTCATTCAAATTAATAGATTTTTAGAATATTATTTTAGAGATATTAACAAATATATGTGAATAAAAGATGTATTTATGGTGAAAGTACTTAATTACCAGATGTTATCAATAGACTCATTATTCACAGTATCATAGATTTGCCTAAAATAATTTGTGGTAATTGAGACTTTTTTCTCAAAGTAGTATAAAATTAGACATAATATCATACTGAGGTATGTTCACTTAATTAACTTTTTCAACCTTCTTTAATAATATTTTCATTGTTTTGTCTGTTCATTATAATTTAAAGAATATATATTCTACTTTATATGGCTATGCAAATGCCTATAAAATACTAGCACTGAAGCAAATTATGTGACATGGGAATTTATGTAGCCTTCCCTGAAGAAAATATTACTACATAAAACGAAAGTAAATTTGCATGTTTTCCTCTTTAAATCCACTCATGAGCTAATAAAAAAACAATTCAATATATAATTTATAATAAATGTATATAGGAAAGCCAGCATGAAATAAAACATTCATTTTTAAGATTCTATCCTACAGAATGTATTAACCTGTTATAGAAAATGTTTACACTTGCATGACTTGTAGAACTTAATTTTATATATGTATTACATTGTTAATTTAAAGATTTATTATTTTCAAATACAAGGGGAATTATAAGGTCATTTCCAAGAAAATTCTGCTTGAAACAGATTATTCACATTGTATTTTCTAATTTTTCATGTTTGTTATTTTCATCTTTTTTTGCTTGTAGGCTTTCTCAGAATCTAATTCATGTCAGAAAGTTAATTTAATGGCTTGCTGGAAGTTCAGAGTCCAGTTCTCCAAGTAAGCATTATATTAGTATTCATATGGAAAACCCTATCAGTTACATCATAAACATAAGTTATTTTTATTCATCTTGGGAGTAGAAATATGTTCCTTTCTCCATTATTGGAAATTGTAGGGTAAATGAGTACAATGAATGATCCCTTGGTGTTCTTAGTGTTAAAGCAATAATCTTAGTATTAAAACAATGGTTCTGAAGTCTTTGCAAATACACTTATATCTATAATTCTGGAAAGTGAAAAATATATGAATAGATTACCAGATCACATAAATAGCAGAAAAACAATAAATCAGCTTTGAAGAAAAAAAAAAAAAAACAGTAGATAGAAAGACAAACTCTTAATGGTACTTATTGGATTGGACTTGATGACAGAAGAACTTGCTCTTCCTGCAAATTAGGAATGTGTTTTGAATGTATATGTATTATCAGGGAAAAATACAGCTGTGTGTATCATAACTACAAATATTCTTATTCACCTCTTCATGTGTAGCATAGATATAGCTAACTGTATAAGGACCTTTGTCCTCTTCAAGTCCTTGACACCATTCTGACCCAAGATAGTGAGGTAATATCTGGACAGTGTGTGTTACCTTATGGACTCTATAATTATGCTTGTTATACCTATAAAAGGATGACACTGCTACCATTCTCCAGAGCAAATGATGTATGTAAGCATGAAAGGTCTGAAAATTAACTATTTACCCTCTCCCCCACTAAGTTAAGTGTATTAATTTTCTATTGTTGTTATAACATATTAGCAAAGACTTAGTAGCTTAAAACACCACATTTATTATCCTACAGTGGTGGAGGTCAGAAGTCTGAAATGGCTAAAACCCAGGTGTCAGCATGGTTGTGCTCCTTTCTGAAGACTCTAAGGGATCATCTATTTTCTGGTCTTTTTCAGCTTCCAGAGGCCTCCCACATTCCTTTGCTTGTGGTCCCTTCATCTTCAAAGCCAGCAGCATCTCTAAATCTCTTTGGCTGTAATGTCCTGCCTCTCTCTTCCACATTTAAAAGACCCTTGAGATGACATCAGCTTTACCTGTAAGATCCAGGATAATCTCCTTATCTTAAAGTATGCTAATTCACAACACTAATTCCATCTACAACCTTAATTCCCCTTGCCATGTAACTGAACATATTCAGAGATTTTAGGGCTTAGGACATGGGCATCATTGGAGGGGGTCCAGTATTCTACCTACCACATCATGTTATAATGCCTTATCATATTATTATATTAAAAATACCTTTAGAGTCAGCCAAGGGATTATTGAGTCCACCTGCTATAAAATAATAAAAGAAATATATGAGAAGAAACACTAGGCTGGGAGTCAGAAGGTAAAAATTATAATTCTAATTCTGCCCTTAAGATATACATTGCGGGCTTCCCTGGTGGCGCAGCGGTTGAGAGTCCGCCTGCCGATGCAGGGGACACGGGTTCGTGCCCCGGTCCGGGAGGATCCCACATGCCGTGGAGCGGCTGGGCCCGTGAGGATCCCACATGCCGTGGAGCGGCTGGGCCCGTGAGCCATGGCTGCTGAGCCTGTGCGTCGGGAGCCTGTGCTCCGCAACAGGAGAGGCCACAACAGTGAGAGGCCCACATACCGCAAAAAAAAAAAAAAAAAAAAGATATACATTGCGTTCACAAAGTCACGTTGATATCTGTGAGACTAAATTTCCAAATATGGATTGCGTAACCTCCAAATTCTCATTAAACACTATAATAAAATTGATGGTTATGGGAAAGAAAGAATGTCAAGTCAAACCAGAGGCTTGTAAAATCGAAAGACTAAGTAGATAGTACTAGACCTTGAGAATTATCAGATACAAGACTCCAAAGAGGAACATAGCTGATTTTTTTACTTTCAGAATCAGACAAAGAAGGAAAACAATCCCAAACTCTGTATTGTTTTATCATTTTGGGGGCCATGCAGTGAGAGCTGGATAAACAGTCTTCAGTGCCTACATGGTCCACAGTCTCTGGAGGAAGAAATGTCAACAGGTTATGCACATGCCCCCGGGAGACTCTGATATCATGGCAGAGAAAAGTTTGGGGATTAAGTGTGTTTTCTAACCCCTCCAAAAATCAGTGCATAATATGTGAGGAGAAGAAGTGAGGACCCAATCTTCATGGAAATGTCTCTAGTTTGGGTACAGAGAGGGTTAAAGCCCAAGCATTCAGACAACCACTAGGATAGTTGAGAACTTTGATGACTGAACTGCAGAGCCAGAAACATCTCACATCACAAAGATTTTTAGAGGGGTGAAGTGAATAAGCATTCGGAGGATGGGGGAGCTTCAGATTTTCATGGAAATTTTTAATCTGTCCTTCATAAACATATCATCAAATTTCTCATTATAATTTAATAGAAACGTAATCTCAATATAAGCTTCTTATACTATGTTCTAGCTATCTCTGAGACTTCTTGGATTAAGGAATTAACTATCAGGAAATATTATGTAAACTGACTACCCTTAGAATTTGATAAAAATAGCAAACATGAGTACATTTAAGAGTGCGTGGGTATGAGTGTGTGTGTATATGTATTAAAGTGGTATTTATCATCTCTAGCCTACATAATTAACACATGATTGAAACTGAAGATTTATTAGACTTCTAGTGTAACAAATATTTAACTAAATTTATTCTGAGAAAATTATAAACTTACATACTTGAATTCACATTAGGGACATCTTACAAATAATGGACTTTTGTTGAGCTAGTGACAGTAGCGATCAAGAATGCCTTTTCTCTGTGAATGAAAGGGATTATCAAGACCGAAAATGACACAGACTAATGAGCTGTTTTGAAAGCAGTGGAAATAGAGAATTTGGGATCATATCAGGCTATCCCTGGGCATCCATATGCCTCCTGGAATAACTTCATGTCCATAGCTAGGAGTTGAAACCAGGGGTTCAGGCTGCTACTCAAAAAGTCTTAATTCTGAGATTTGCAGACAAGGTAATTCTCTCAAACATACTTTCTAAACAACTGTGTTACCATGACTAGAGCTGAAAAATATTTTACTATATTTTCTAATTTCCAAAGAGTATAATAATGCTATAAAAGAAAAAAGGAAGATTCATATTTATTCCCTTCACCTTTCAAAAGTAGTTTAAAAATAAATTATTTTCCAGTATTTCCTCTACCAAATTACATCATATATCCTAAAGGAAATGCACAGAGGCATAAAAGATAAAATAACACCTGTATGCACCAGAACAGACTAATAAAAAAAAAACATCCTGCATTTCTTGACAAGGAGACGACCTAAGGCTAGAAATAGTTGAGTTGAGTATGATAGAAAAATGAAAAACTGAGGGTACTCAGATGACTCCTTCATAGAGATATTTTATGGCATGATTTATGGACTGAGGATGGGGTAAGCCCCACTGAGTGTATAGTCAATCACAACAACAATAATTCACAACAATGCACTCACTGAGGATCACTCCAGACTCTGCATATACATTTTTGGAATAAAAGCCATACATATTTAAGTCAGCAATTTTCTAATGGGTCATTTTAATTACTATCTCTTATGCTTAGAATTTATTTATTGTGTACCTGAGAATCACAAAGCCATTTATCAGCATACTGCTTCAATGGTTCCCACATTGATACATAATATTTTATTAATAAGGTTTGTAGACAGAAGTTTTTCTATTTGCCACTTAAGCAAGCTTTCCTTTAAATAGATATTTAGCCTAATATTCCTACTATTAGTTTAGAACAGGTTGCTAAAGGGTGACATTTGATCTCTGAATAGACCAATTTTCATCCTATACTGCATATTTTTACTAAACATGCCTTTAACTTAGTCTTCTAAAAATTGTATTCATAAGGCATTGTTGGTGGCTTATCATAAACAGTCATTCATCATCACTGAACATAAAGTTCATTATCAGTTTTGACTAAAAATGTACCCATCATACAATTTTCATAAGTCAAAGCATATTCTTAATATTTGTACTATATTAAATAGAGACTACTAAAAGGACAACTATAGGAAAATTGTCAGTAAACTAAAAACTAAAGAGTATTATGTAAACTAGTTGATGCAATTTCAAGTGGTTGTAGATTCCGATATTAAAAACTGAGAAAGAGGGCTTCCCTGGTGGCACAGTGGTTAAGAGTCTGCCTGCCAATGCAGGGGACGCGGGTTTGTGACCTGGTCCGGGAAGATCCCACATACCGCGGAGTGGCTAGGCACGTGAGCCATGGCCAAAAAAAAAAACAAAAAAAACCTAAGAAAGAAACTCCTCCTTTTTTTTTTTTTTTTTTTTTTTTTCCGGTACGCGGGCCTCTCACTGTTGTGGCCTCTCCCGTTGCGGAGCACAGGCTCCAGATGCGCAGGCCCAGTGGCCATAGCTCATGGGCCCAGCCGCTCCTCGGCATGTGGGATCTTCCCGGACTGGGGCACGAACCCGTGTCCCCTGCATCGGCAGGAGGACTCTCAACTACTGCACCACCAGGGAAGCCCAAAACATCTACTTTTAATGTAAACTTTTACTCTTTTACTTGGCAACACAGATAAAAATATTCAATTCTCAGTAGTGCATGCTGGACATTTCCTTTGGCACAATTTCAAAGGATTAACTAATTGACACTCTGAAAATTGCTGAATGGCACATACCATAAAATATAAGTAGATATGTTTACTGTATATTTATAATAATGACAGGTTGTTTTTGATTAATAGATGTTAAAGTTACGTTATGGTATATCATGCCTTCTGAACAGAAAGAAGCTCACTTTTGTTACATGATTTTCCCTCAAACAAGTGGTAGAGCTACATAGAAACAGATGAAAAAGCCAAATTGTCAACATTTGCTTTTCTTCTAAAGAGGAGATGAGATAAAATGAGGAAGGAGTTTGCTGATAAAGACTGAGCAAGAAAAGAGTAGCTGCTTGGTTGTTCATAGAAGGGTAATGTTCTGGGACACTGAGTGAAAAAACACAAAAAACAAGCTGGAATAAGGAGTGCCTTGGCTATCTGTTTGGCTGTCAGAGTTAGACATAATTCAATAAAGCTTTTATACTTAAAATTAAATAAAAATTATGGTCTCTATTTAGCTTTGTTAGTATACTACATGCAAACACACAAACTACCATCAAACACAATCTAGTGTTTTATTCAGGCAAAGAGGAACATGTGATGATTCTCTGCCTTTTTCTCAATTGTTGGTAGGAATTTGAGTAGACTACAAGCAAAATAGATGGAGTGGTCAGACATCTGCATATAAAGTGTGGATTTATTCCTCCTGTTTTTCTAGCAAATTGTTATGAGACTTGCATGGATTTCTATAGGTTCCCCCTTCTAAAAACTTTATGGTAGGTAGAAAGCAGGAACTAGATTCCACCCTAGAATGAAAATATCATATGTTCAAAAGTATCTGCATACTTATCCACTTGTTCATTTCAACAAATATTTATTGAGGGGCTGTTGTGTACACAATACTGTTCTAGGAGCTGTGGATATAGCATATTCCAGAAAGTCTGACATGGTCAGAAAGTCCTTGGAGTCACACAAATGCAATAAAGAGAAACCACAGCCAAATAATCAGATCCATCCTGACTCTGATGATGTGGATGCTGGATTTTACAAACACATGCATTAAAACAGTATTATAAACATGATAAAAATTAAAAGACAATTCTTTCAGTGATAAAAGGAAAATATGAGTGTAATAATTGAACAAATGGGGACTTTTACAAGATTAATGAAAACTATAAAAATGTAATTTCTAGAACTGAGAACTAAAATAATGAAATTTTAAAAATCCTAGATAACCTTCACATCCAACTGCACAGAGCAGTAGAAAGATAATGAACTTGAAAACAGATAAATATAAACTTTCCAATCTGAAGAACAGAGAGAACACAGATTGAAAAAAAATGAACAGAACCACAGGGGCCTGAAGAACAATATCAAATAGTCTAGCAAGTATAAAATTTAAGATCCAGAAAAAAAAGAGAGTGAGAATAGGGCAGAAAAATATTTCAAGAAATAATGGCTGAAATTTTTCCATATTGAATGAAAACAACATAGAGATTCTAGAAGCCCTGTAACCCTAAAGCAAATGTGAAGAAAAAAAAAGATTTGTTATATCATAAATAAAGAGCAAAAAACAAAGATTTTTAAAAGAAATCTTGAAATAACTCAGAGAATAAATACATGGGAATAAAAATTTAAATAACTTGATTTATTATCAGAAACAATGAAACCAGAAGGTAGTAAAAGGACACATTTAATTGTGTGAAAGTTAAAACTCCTATATCCAACAAAAATATCATTCAAAATCTGACTGAAATAGAGATATTTTCAGTTAATCAAAGTTGAAACAATTTATCAACAATGGGCCTACTCCACAATAACACTAAAGGAGATTCTTCAGATTAAAACAAATTGTTACAAGGTGGAAACCAGAATCTTCAAGAAGAAATTTTTTAAAATAGTAATTTTAAATATAAAGGACTATATTAATCTATTTTCTCATAATTTGCTTAAAAACATATAAAAAATAACACTATAAAATTCAATTGACTATACAGAGAAGAAAAATATAGATTATCACAAAGAATGAGTATAAGGGAATAAATGACAATGCTGTTATAAAGTTATTATATTTACAAAGTGGGATGTAAGATATATGAATTATCAAATATGAAGTGAGAAGTTGGATATGTGGAGTAGGAGGTGAGAAATGTAAGATGTAAAGTGTGAAATGGCACACTACTGACTCTAAAAACCAATAATATATTAGGGATGCCTATTATTATATAGAGAGCTACCACTAAAAATAAAAATAATACAATGAAGTATACCTAATTGGTATAAATTAATATTCAGAGGTAATCACTCTGGTTAAAAAAGCATTAGCTAATTTCATGCTACCTTTAAAAAGCAAATTTTAAATATAAAAACACAAATAGGTTAAAATTTTTAAAATGGGAAAATATACTAGACAGACCAGATATAAAAGTGCTGGTGCGACTATATTACTATTAGAAAAAATAGATTTCAAGACAAGAAGCATTACAAAAGCAACACTAAATGGAGTAATTTATCATAAAGGTATTACAAACTTAATATGTATACCTCTAATAACAGAGCTTCAAAATTCATAAAGCACAAACCAACATATCTAAAGGAAGAAATAGACAATTTAAAAACATAGTTAAAAATTTGAACCTCATTTCACAGTAATTTTAACTGCCTTCTCTCAGATAGAAAAAAATGGACAAAAAAAATCATCGAATGTAACAAAAATCTGAATAGTACTATATGAACTCAATGATATCTAGACAATATTATACTCAAGCCAATGATTGAAAATGCGTATTCTATCAGATGTATATGGAAGATTCACCAAGATAGACTATAGTCGCCACAAACATCTCAGTTCTCTGTCTACCATCAAAATAAATTAGAAAGAAATGCAAAGAAGATACTTAGAAAGCCCCTAAATATTTATAAATTAACTATACTACTAAATAACTCATGAATCAAAAATAAAATCACAGGGGAAATAAAATACTTAAACCAAAAGGTAGTGGAAACACAGTTTACCTACATTTGTGGCATACAACAAATACAGTGTTTAAATTGAAATACAAAGTTTAAAGGACTACATTTTAAAAGAACTGGTTAAAATCAATGATCTCATTTACCACATTGAGATGCTAGAAAAAAAAACAACAAATTAAACCCCAAATAATGAGAAGAATGGATGCAGTAAAGATTAGAGTAGAAATCAACATAAGAAAACAAACAATAGATAAGTCTTACAAAGTCAAATGTTCATTCTCTGGAAATCAGAATATGTCTAAAATCGTAACAAAATTAATAAAGAAAAAAGACGAAACACACAAATACTGGGAATGAAAAAGGGGATATCATTACAAATTTTAAAGACTAAAACTGGAATATTTTGAAGAACTTTACTCCATGAAGTATGATAACAGATTAAGTGGACATATTCCTCAAAAAACATAATTGACCAAACTAACTCAAGAGATCAAAAAGAATTTGTTTAATGAAGAAAACTCGAGGTCTAGATAGTTTCACTGGTAAATTCTATCAAATATTTAAGGCAGGAATTATACTATTCTTATACTTACTCTTTAAGAAATTAAATGTGAAGTGAGTGCTTGCCATTTAATTTTAGAGACTAGCATGACCCTGATACCACAAATCTCAGAGACACTGAAAGAAAAATATAAACAAATATCCTTCATAACATAGATGGAAATATCTTCAACAAAACAATAGCAATCTAGTAATATATAAAAAACAATAATCCATCATGACCAAGTGGGGTTTAGCCTATGAATGCAAGTTTAGTTTAGCATTTGAAAATAATCAATTCAATGCAACATAGTAATAGAATAAAAGATAAGTAATACCCGCTTACAATTTATAAAACGCTCAAAAAATTAAGAATGGAAGGAAATTTCCTCAACAAATAAAGTGTATCTGTAAAAAACCATATAGCTAATAATTGAATGATTCTTCCCTAAGATTGGGGACAAGCAAAAATTTACACTTTTACTAAGTCAATCACCATGTTCTGCAGATCCCAGCTCATGAAGTAAAATAAAATAAAATGAAAATGACAAATATAAAAAGGAAAAAGACTGTTCAGCTGTGTTTATCTGAAGTCTACATATTTGTCTTTATAAAACAATTCCTAACAAATCAATCAAAAAAATTTAACTATAAGATGTGAATTTAAGAAGATTAGAGGATACAGCCCAATATATAAAGAACTTCCTTTTTCCTTTTATCTAATTCTTATTATATATTTAGAGTTTTCTTATGGTATTTTAAAAAGACCCCTATCAGGGTCTTCAGTTTAATATCCATGCATTCCTCTCTAACAAGACAAGCACATTTCTTTGTTCTCATCTGATCTGTTTACCTCTGTCTATGTAGATATTTTGCTTTAGATTATACTGATATTTTAAAAATATTTTACTGTAGTATAATGTACATACAGAAGATTTATATACCATAAGTGCTGGAGGAATTTTCACAATACCTTAGGTAACAAGTTTTCATCAAGAAACTGAGCACTACCAGCTGCCAAAAGCCACATCTCAGGTTCCCATGCAGTGACTGCAACTGTCTGCAACTCTTTCCTAACTTGTAACAATTTATATTAGTTTTGCCTGTTTTTTTTTTAATATGAATATTATAATAGGGCATATGCTCTTCTCCGTCTGATTTCTTTGGTTCAAAATTATACTTGTGAGATACATCCATTTTAATTCATGTAGCTGTCAACAACTCATTCTCACTGATGCATAAAATTCTACTGTAGTAATATATCATATTTATTTATCAATTCTATTATTAATGGACATTTGGTTTATTTTTTCCTAGTTTGTGGCTATTACGAATAAATCCTTTATGGACATGTTTATACATGTCTTTGGTGAATATACACTTATTTATCTGGGAATATAACTAGGTATGAATTGCTGGATCTGAACATATGTGTATATTCAGCTTCAGTAGATACTGACAGTTTTCCAATGTGCTACTACTAATAATCTTGCAGCCATGTATAAGAATTTCAATTACTCCAAATTAGTGCCAAACTTTGGTGGTTTCCATCTGTTTTATTTTAGCCATTCTTGTTGGCTGATATATTTTTAATGTTTTGATCACTGTGTATTTAAAATAACAATAAATTTAACAAAAGTATTAACTCACAATTATCTTCCATATGTACTTCCTCCTGGGTTCATTTCTGTGTTAGTCTGCTAGGGCTGCCATAACAAAATACAACAGACAGTGGCTTATGTAACAGAAATTTACTTTCTCGTAGTTGTGGTGTCTGTAAGTCCAAGACGAAGGTGCCATCAGGGTTGATTTCTGGTGTGGCTTGTCTTCCTGGCCAGTAAATGGCTTCTGTTTCTCTGTCCTCACATGACTTGTTTTCTGTGTATGTGCACACAATCTCTTGTGTCTCTTCCTCTTCTTAGAAAGACACCAATCCTTTGTCTGGTCCTAAGGACCTTGTTTAACTGATATTGTTTAACCTTAATTATCTCCCTGAAGGTCCAATTTCCAAATATTGTTACTTTGGGAATTAGTGCTTCAACACATGAACTTTGTGGAGGAGAAAACAATTCAGTCCATAACATTTTCCCTTCTTGCTGAAGTACATCTCCCAAGAGATATTTAGGTAAAGCTAGTCCAGTACGTGTTAAAATTTTATTTTACCCTTATGTTCACATGAAATTTTACCTTGATAAACAATTCTAAATTTTAATAGACTTCATAATTTTATTCCATGGACTTCTTGCACTTGTTAACATCTGTTTTACTCTTTTTTCCTCCTACTCCATACCTCATATTTGCTATCCTCCTACTCTGTTCTATTTTTTCTTCTGTAATCTTCTAGCATATTATATAATTTACTGTGTTATTGTATCTATTGCTTATTTTATTTCTACCTTCTAAGGTAGAAACTGGAATAGGGCACAGACCTTTAATGTTCTATTCACTAATGTGTTCCATGCACCTGAGAAGAGTGTCCAACTGACAGTATGGTTTTAATAATTTCTTTTGCTATCCTTGCTTTTTTAAATTTTTTTCAGGTATACATGACTTACAATATTATACTAGTTTCAGGTGTACAACATAGTGATTCAAAATCAGGTGAAGCTGAGATCAGCATTGTGGAGTAAGAGGACATGGAGCTCATCTCCTCCTACAAACATATCAAAAATACATCTACATGTGAAACAATTCTCATGGAAAACTAATGGAAACTGGAAGAAGAACCAAAGCTGTACAAAAGATAAACACATAATCAGGTAGGAAGGAAAGAAAAGTGATCAGGTCAGAACTTGTGTCCCTGTGAGGGGACTCAGAGGAAAAGGGGTTACACAAGTAACACTTTCCCTGGGGAGTGAGCAATTCAAGCCACAGATTGGGTGCCCTAGTCCTGGGGTCCTACATGAAGGAGACAAGCCTTCTTGGCTAGTTGGAGGATGGCTGGGACAAACAGAAGTACTGTGGGAAGCCTAAAACCCCTCATGAGGAGCACATGTACTGGCTAGTCCCTGAGGCATGACAGAGAGAGGTCTGCTCTAGCAGCTGCTGGGTTTCCCACCAGAGAGCTACCTCTCTGTATGCCCCAGGCTAAAAGAGGCTATTATATTTGTTAATATATATGCACCCAATACAAAAGCACCTAAATAAATAAAACATACTAACAGACATAAAGGGAAAATTTGACAATAATAATAGGTGACTTTAATATCCCACTTACATCAATGAACAAATCATCCAGACAGAAAATAAATAAGGTAACAGTGGTCTTAAATGACACAACAGACCAGTTGGACTTAATAGATAGCTAGAGGACATTACATCCAAAACCAGTAGAATACACATTCTTTTCAAGTGCACATGGAGCATTCTCTCAGATCACATATTAGGTCAAAAAACAAGTCATAAGAAATTTAAGAGGACAGACATTTTATCAAGCATTTTTTCTGACCACAAAGTTATGAAACTAGAAATCAATTGCAGAAAGAAAAATGGGAAAAGCACAAACACATGGAGACTAAACAATATGCTTCATTGGGTCAATGAAGAAATCAGAGGAAATCAGAAAATACAAGATAAATGAAAATGGAAACACAACACTCCAAATCTATGTGATGCAACAAAAGCAGTTCTAAGAGGGAAGTTTATGGCAATGCAGACCTTCCTCAAGAAACAAGAAAAATCTCAAATAAACATCCTGAACTACCACCTAAAGGAATTAGAAAAAGAACAAAGGAAGCCTAAAGTCAGCAGAAGGAAGGAAATAATAAACATCAGAGAGGGAATAAATAAAATAGAGATTAAAAAACAATAGAAATGATCAATAAAACCAAGAGCTGTTTTTTGAAAAGATAAAATTGATAAACATTTAGCCAGGTTCATGAGGAAATAAAGAGAGAGGACCCAAATAAATGAGATAAGAAATGAAAGAGGAGAAATAACAACTAACACCACAGAGATAAAGAAAAGTCATAAAAGAACACTACCACCAGTTATATGCCAACAAATTGGACAACCTAAAAGAAATGGACAACTTTCTAAAAGCATACAACCTGCTAAGAATGAATCAAGAAGAAACAGACAATTTGACCAGACTGATCATTAGCATCACTAGCAATGAGACTGAATTTGTAATTAAAACAAACAAACAAAAACTTCCCAGCACACAGAAGTATAGGACTATATGGCTTCACAGAGGAACCCCAAACATATAGAGAAGAACACTGATCCTTCTCAAAATATTCCAAAATATTGAAGAGGAGGGAACACACCCAAATTAATTCTAAGCCAACATTACCTTGATATCAAAACCAGACAAAGACACTACCAAAAAAAGAAAATTACAGGCTAATATCTTTGATGAATATAGATGCAAAAATCCTCAACAAAATATTAGCAAATCAAATCCAGCAACACATAAAAAACATACACCATGATCAAGTTGGAGTCATCCCAGGGTCACAAAGATGTTTCAACATACACAAATCAATCAGTGTGATACACCACATAAACAAAAGACGAAACCCACATGATCATCTCAACAGATGAAGAAAAAGCATTTGATAAAATTCAATTATTCATGATAAAAACTCTTGGGTATAGAGGGAACATATCTCAACATAATAAAAGCCATTTATGACAAACCCACAGCCAACATAAACAGTAAAGAGCTGAAAATCTTCCTGCTAAATTCTGGAGCAAGACAAGGATGCTCACTCTCACCACTTCTATTCAACATTGTATTAGAAGTTCTAGCCACAACAATCAGACAAGAAAAAATAAAAAATAAAAGGTATACGAATCAGAAGGGATGAGGTAAAATTATCATTAGATGCTGATGACATGATACTCTATATTGGAAACCCTAAATACTACACACAAAAACTATTATAACTGATAAATGAATTTATCAAAGTTGCAGGGTACAAGATTAATAGATAGTAATCTGTGGCGTTTCTATACACTAACAAATGTTCTCTTTCTATCAGAAAGAGAAAGTAAAACCAAAAATTCCATTTAAAATCACATCAAAAAGAATAAAACACCTAGAAATAAACTTAATCAAAGAGGTGAAATACCTATGCCCTGAAACCTATAAAATACTGATGAAGGAAACTGAAGGTGATACAAAGAAATGGAAAGATATATTGTGCTTTTAGATAGGAAAAATTAATATTGTTAAAATGTCCATACTACCCAAAGTAATCTACAGATTTTAATGTAATCCCTAGATAATACCCAAGACATTTTTCACAGAAGTAGAACAAATAATCCTAACATTTACATGGAATCACAAAAGACCCTAAATTGCCAATTTTGAGAAAAAAGAGCAAAGGACTATTATTCCATAAAAAATAATGAAATTCTGCCATTTCTATCAACTTGGATGGACCTAGAGAATATTATGTTTAGTGAAATAAGCCAAACTGAGAAAGACAAATATTGTATGATATCACTTATATGTGGAATTAAAAAAAAATAATACAAGTAAATGTATACAGCTAAACAGATATAGAAAACAAACTAGTGGTTACTAGAGGGAAGAGAGAAGTGGGAGGGGCAAGTTAGGGGTATGAGATTAAGAGAGACAAATTACTATTTATGCAATAGGTAAGCAACAAGGATATGTTGCATAGCACAGGGAATTATGACCATTGTCTTTAATGACTTTTAATGTAGTATAATCTGTAAAAATACTGAATCAATATGCTATACATCTGAAATTAATATAATATTGTAATTCAACTATACTTCACTAAAAA
Source organism: Lipotes vexillifer (assembly GCF_000442215.2). NCBI lineage: Eukaryota > Metazoa > Chordata > Mammalia > Artiodactyla > Lipotidae > Lipotes > Lipotes vexillifer. Next base: position 141,466 of record NW_006780801.1, on the reverse strand, counting down.
TAAATCAATAAGTATTTTTTTAATGAATTAAAAGAAAATGGGCTTATCTGCTAACTTGTCTTTCACTTTGTACTGGAGGGAAAACAGTCAAGTACAGGAAAGTGCAGTTTGTATTTATCAAGGTGAATTTAGGGAACAGAGGATCACACCTCATGGTAAAAAGTCCTTGTGTGGCAATCTGGAGCTAAGACTTCTTTTTTGCCTAGTATCTGCCTTTCAATGGACATTGCCTTGTCACCAATCAGAGTAATACATTTTTCCAGGGGTTGCCTAGCTCCTGGATTCAACTGGAAGGCAAGGATCTAACCACCACCCTTTTCCCCTATCATCACCACCACTAATGCTTCTAGATGATGTTAGGCTAAGTCTCCTGTTTAGCATAGAGTGGAGCAAGAAATTATTTGCTGATGAAAATGTAGGCTGTCCCACATTCATGATACATTACAGTTTTTCACTTTATCTGCAGCATCTACTTCCATCCCTACACACACCCATACGGACGTAAACAGAACCAGCAACCTTCTTTTACTTCAAATAATTATCTTAGTTTTTATGGCCGAGGAAAGAATCCAAAAGCCCACGTTAATTTGCCATTTTCCATAGCAAACTTCCAAATAGCAGAAAAGTGGCCAGAAAAAAATGTGCTTATAGCTTCAAATTTCTGATGGGAAATAACTGTTACTGAAGAATTCCAGACCAAAGTAAGCCATTCCCCAGATTGAGAGCAATATATGTGAAGACATTTAAAAGACTGCAAGTTTAGTATTTATAAAAGCTTACCGAAAAAAACATGGAAAGATAAACTTCAGGGAGAAGAAAACTGAATACAAAAGTAGTACTAGAAAAAGCCACAGAGAGCAAAGTAACAGAAATATATTTTGGCAAATCACTTGTCATTTTCATAAATCCAAATTTGAGGATGTGTTAAAAATAAGTTAAGCCTAGTATACTAGACAAAAATAACAAGATGAAAAGGTAGGCAATTTATAAACCATCCTAACTTATGAGAAAAATAAAGATATTAATTAAATTTAGATTTTATTAAAATATAAGGGCAACCATTAAGATAATATAAAAATATATATTATTTTAATCACAATTGCAGGAGCAAGGAGATAAAGAAAAAGAAAACTATAAACCCAAAGGAAAATGGGAGAAAAAATAGACACTCGGGTAAAGGTTATAAATTGCAAAATAAGATTTCAGAATTAATTGCCCCAATAAATAAAGAGGAATTAAACTTAGTTAAAGGGAGAGTTTACCCAATTAAATTTCAAAAGTCAAAATAAGAACAGATATATGATGATCAGAAAAACTTAAGGGATAATTTGTCAAATCTTCAAAAATGGAAGACTTTTCTAATTTAACAAAAAATTCTTCCTTGAACATATAAATAGACTCCAAAGCTATCTTTATCAAATTCCATTTTTTTCAAAGCCTGTATCACTCTGATTTTAGTTATTTGTTTACTTCCTTATAGTCTGCTCCCCCTCACTGGAATATAGTCTTCTTATAGGCTTAGTCATTATCTTATTTAATAGTGAGTTCCTGTGATGAAACAGTACCCTGGAAATAACACACAGTTAAAACACAGAATTATTTTTCCCCAAATTATCACAAATGATAATTTTCATTAATTAACTTCTTATTGGCATAACTTTAAAAATTCTAAAGAATTAATATCATGTAGGATATAATTTCTAGACACAATGTACTTATATTAGGAAGCAAACAATTTAGAATTATGGGTGAAACAAGTATTTTGAATATCTTTAAATAAAGTACAGATGAAATATTATACATTAAAATTGAGAGTTACAGTAAACTGATATTTAGAGAAAAATTTCAGACTTAATTACATTTATTTTTAAAAAACAAGGTAATAGAGGAGATTAGTATTTAACTCAAAAGTCTGGGATGAGAGAAAATAAAAAGAATGAAATAATAACTTAAAAGGAGGAGAAATTAATGAAATAGAAAAAAAATAACCAAAAGTAGAATTTAACAAAACCTAAGGAGGAACTTTGACGATCTTCATTGCAGGCAGTATGGTGAATTAAGCCTCCTGAACAGCATTACTAAAAACAAGTAAAATACAGGATAATAAAGTATAAAAATAATCTCCTAGCTATATCACTAAGCAGATAGGAAAGGCATCCCAAGAGGATTAAAACAGAGTGAAATGGTAACACAGGCAAGCTCACAAGCTTCAAGGCTAGTGTTCACTCAGAGCATGTTTACTGAACTCTGGTGCATTTCAGCCTCCATGTTTGTTATATACAAAAATTTATCTACAAAACTCAATATTTTATGTCACTCTACAAAAACAACAATAAAATGTGAAAATAAATAAAACTAAAAACATATCTTGGAAAAACAATTCCATAAATATAAGACTATAGAGGAAACTGTAAAACTCAAATAAATCAGTCTCCCAGACTTCCAACTATACTACAAAGCTACAGTAATCAAGACAGTATGGGACTGGCACAAAAACAGAAATATAGATCAATGGAACAGGATAGAAAGCCCAGAGATAAACCCACGCACATATGGTCACCTTATTTTTGATAAAGGAGACAAGAATATACAATGGAGAAAAAACAGCGTCTTCAATAAGTGGTACTGGGAAAACTGGACAGCTACATGTAAAAGAATGAAATTAGAACACTCCCTAACACCATACACAAAAATAAACTCAGAATGGATTAAAGACCTAAATTAAGGCCAGACACTATAAAACTCTTAGAGGAAAACATAGGCAGAACACTGTATGACATATATCACAGCAAGATCCTTTTTGACCCCTCTCCTAGAGAAAGGAAAATAAGAACAAAAATAAATAAGTGGGACCTAATGAAACTTAAAAGCTCTTGCACAGCAAAGGAACACATAAACAAGACAAAAAGACAACCCTCAGATTGGGAGAAAATATTTGAAAATGAAGCAACTGACAAAGGATTAATCTCCAAAATTTACAAGCAGCTCATGTGCTCAATATCAAGGAAACAAAAAACCCAATCCAAAAATGGGCAGAAAACCTAAATAGACAATTCTCCAAAGAAGATATATAGATTGCCAACAAACACATGAAAGAATGCTCAACATCACTGATCATTAGAGAAATGCAAATCAAAAGTACAATGAGGTATCACCTCACACCAGTCAGAATGGCCATCATGAAAAAATTCTACAAACAATAAATGCTGGAGAGGGTGTGGAGAAAAGGGAACCTTCTTGCACTGTTGGTGGGAATGTAAATTGATACAGCCACTATGGAAAACAGTATGGAGGTTCCTTAAAAAACTAAAAATAGAACTACCATATGACTCAGCAATCCCATTACTGGGCATATACCCTGAGAAAACCATAATTCAAAAAGAGTCATGTACCACAATGTTCGTTGCAGCTCTATTTACCATAGCCAGGACATGGAAGCAATGTAAGTGTCCATCAACAGATGAATGGATAAAGAAGATGTGGCACATATATACAATGGACTATTACTCAGCCAAAAAAAGAAACGAAATTGAGTTATTTGTAGTGGGGTGGATGGACTTAGAGTCTATCATACAGAGTGAAGTAGGTCAGAAAGAGAAAAACACATACTGTGTGCTAACACATATATATGGAATCTAAAGAAAATGGTTATGAAAAACCTAGGGGCAGAACAGGAATAAAGACACAGATGTAGAGACTGGACTTGAGGACACAGGGAGTGGGAGGGGTAAGCTGGGATGAAGTGAGAGAATGGCATGGACTTATATATACTACCAAATGTAAAATAGATAGCTAGTGGGAAGCAGCCTCATAGCACAGGGAGATCATTGGTACTCATGGTTATGAAAAACCTAGGGGCAGAACAGGAATAAAGACACAGATGTAGAGACTGGACTTGAGGACACAGGGAGTGGGAGGGGTAAGCTGGGATGAAGTGAGAGAATGGCATGGACTTATATATACTACCAAATGTAAAATAGATAGCTAGTGGGAAGCAGCCTCATAGCACAGGGAGATCAGCTTGGTACTCAGTGACCACCTAGAGGGGTGGGATAGGGAGGGTGGGAGGGAGAAACAAGAGGAAGGAGATATGGGGATATATGTTTATGTATAGCTGATTCACTTTGTTATAAAGCAGAAACCAACACACCATTGTAAAGCAATTACACACCAATAAAGATGTTAAGAAAAAAGTTCTATGACTGTGGATTTGTCTGTTTCTTTTTGAAGCGATCTCAGTTTTTGATTCATATATTTTCAAACTCTTCTCTTAGGTATATAAACAGTTAAGATTGTTATATCTCCCTTAATCCTTTATTATTATGAAATTAACTTACATAACTGGGATAGTACACTTTTTTCTGAAATCTAGTCTCTGTGATATTTATATAGACACTCCCACTTTACTTTGATTATTGTTTGTATGATTTATCTTTTCCTATTCTTTTACCTTTAATTTAGTCCTGTTTTTATATTGTTTTTGCTTATTTGTTTTTTATTTGTAGATAGCATATAATAAAATATCTGCTTTTTAATTAGGATGTTTAGACCATGTATGTTTTAGGTGATTGCATTATGATTTGGTTCAATCTACTATCTTTCTATTTGCTCTATCAATTCTTTGGTCCATTTTTCTTTTTCTTGAAATTTCTTAATGGTCCATTTATCCCCTTTGTTAATGTATTAGTTATAAATTTTGAATTATTTTTAAAATTTTAGTGGTTGCCTTATGGTCTATAGTATGTATCTTACACACCAGATCTACCCTTTAGAGATATTATAGCACTTTTACAACAGTGTAAGAATCTTACAATGGTATACTATACCATGGTCTTGGTTCTGTTATTGTCATACATTTTACTTCTACACATGTTATCAACCTAACACTATGCTGGTACCATGTTTGTTTAAATGTCAATTATCTATTTAAACAATTTATGTATTTAAGCAATAAGAAAAGATAATCAACTTACTCACATGGTTATCATTTTCAGTGTTCTTCTTTCCTTTTTGAAGATTCATATTTTCATCTGAAACAACTTTCCTCTGTCTAAAGGATTTCCTTTTATTTCATAGTCTGTGTCTTCTGGAGATGACCTCTTTCCACTTTCATAAGTCTTCAAAACTCTTTGTCTTCCCTTCTTTTTTTGAAAGGTATTTTGGCTATAGGACTGTAAATTGACAGGGTTTTTTTTTTTTTTTTTCTTTCAGTACTTTATCCTGTTGTTCTTGCTGGCATTGTTTCCAATCTGATAGCATTTTTATATTTGTTAATTTATTGCATCTGTGTCTTCTTTTCTCTACTTCTTTAAGATTTCCTCTTTATAATTGACTCCAAGGATTGATCTATTGTCCTTCAAGTTGGTTTCTTTTGTGTTTTTTTGTACTTTTAGTTTGATGAGTTTTTTGCAATGTGTGGGTTTATAGTTTCATCAGCTTTGGGAAACTATTGTCTACAATTTCTTCAAACGTTTTTTCTTTTGTCCTCTTTCTCATCTTTGAGAACTAAGATTAATTGAATATCTTGAAGTTATCAAACTATTTGCTAATTATTTGCTAATTTTTAAAATTCTCTTCATTTTTGATTTGGGCCATTTCTATGGAGATATGTTCAAATTCACTAATGTTTTCTTCTGCAGTGTTTAATGTGCCATTAATGCCATCCAGTGAATTTTGCATATCACAAATTATAATTTTTATTTTGTAAAGTTTAATTTGTCTCCTTATCTCTACTACCACACTCATTTCTCTCTAGCTTTTCCAATACATAAAATATAGCTAGAAAAGCATTTCTTTTTCTCTACCAGTTCTAAAATTGGTTATATTTCTTTGTCAGTTTGATTGACAGGATTTTAATCTCTCTAGGTGTTGTATTTCTTTGCATACTGATAAAATTTTATTGAATGCCAGACCTTTTTCATTTCACCTTCTTGTGTATTGGACATTTTTAAATTCCTATAATTTTTCTTAAGTTTGTTTTAAGACATGCTGCTTGAACATAGTTTCATCCTCTCACAGTTGCTTTTAATATTTATCTGGAAGGAGCAGAGAAGCATTTAGTTTAAGGATGATTCTTTCAAACTATATAGGCAAAATATTTCTGATTATTTTACCCAGTATCCTGCAAGACTAGAAAATATCATTATTCATATATTTAGTGTGGATGCTTAGATATTTCAAGTAAGAAAGTAAATCTGGTGTTTATTATTTGATTTTGGCTCATAGAGAAATCATAGCATTAATTTTGATGTCATATTTTGTTAAAACACACTTTGAATGGAAATATAACTGAAATAATATTAGCGGAATTCCCTGGTGGTGCAGTGGTTAAGAATCCGCCTGTCAGTGCAGGGGACATGGGTTTGATCCCTGGTCCGGGAAGATCTCACATGCCATAGAGCAACTAAGCCCCTGAGCCACGACTACTGAGCCTGTGCTCTAGTGTCTGTGAGCCACAACTACTGAAGCCCATGTGCCTACAGCCTGTGCCCCTCAAATGAAAAGCCACCATAATGAGAAGCCTGCACACTGCAATGAAGAGTATCCCCCGCTCGCCGCAACTAGAGAAAGCCCATGCGCAGCAACAAAGACCCAACACAGCAAAAATAAATAACTAAATAAATGAATTTATTTTTAAAAATGAGGACTTGAAAATTTTTTTTTTAAAAGAAATAATATTAACAATGGCATTGCATAGAGATGTATGTGGTGCTCAGGTAAACCATTTTATTGGCCAATTATATATTAATTATTTACTTCAACCTAGATCGTTTAACTGAAAACTGGAATATGACATATTATGAATGCATATTTAAATCTTGAAATCTACTGATTACATAATGTGTTTTTCAAATAAGGCAGTTAGCAAACTTACATATCAAATGAAGGAAAAGTTAGACAATAAACAACATCAAACAGTTGAAGCAGTTTGCCAAATTTTTGTTTATCTCCTTTATTATATATATTCTGTACATATTTCATCTTTAGGGTTTATAAGCACATTCATCAGTTTGCAAATTGTTTATATTATTAAATAGATTTTCAAAATTATTCAAACTGCCTGTGTTACTCTAATAGGAAATAGTAATGTGATTATAGATATTTCTCAGTAATTTATTTTGGCTTTGGCATGAATATCACAGAAACATAGGCTTTGGAGACCAAAACCTAGGTTTTAATTCTAGATTTGCTAATTTTTTGCTCTGTGTCTCTGAGGAAATTAGCATGTATCTTTTTTCCTTAATGAATGTAATTTTAATTTCACAGGTTTGTTGTGAGGACAAAATGAGAGGACTGAAAAGAGCATAGGGTATAGCAGGAGTATTGTAAAATATAATTCCCCTGTCCAAAATTGCTAGCATCAATTTAGCAGCAAGGTTGATGGTCTGAGTTCAGACTTGATATCATTTAACTAAAATTATTACCAATTTAGGTCTGATATATGAGATCAAGATGACTAGTATGTTTCAATTCACATGCTCATGCTGACTGATTTGTTGTGGCTTCCAGGAGTACTATATTGAAAAACATTCAAAGCTGCATCCACATTCAGTGAGAAAGAGTTTAGTGATTGATTAGTGGTTTCCCATCAGGAAATGTTTGTCATTTCTTGTACAAAACAAGAATGAGTCATAAAATTGTGGATACTGTTGGCATAATTTTGGTTGCCCAAAATATACTTTAGCTAGGCTTATTAGAAGTTTTTAGACATAAAGGATAAGAAACATATTTCTGGCAAATTATAAAAGCAAGGATTTAATATACCAGTTGGATACCCTTATTTCTTGCAAGCAAAAATGCTTTGTTTTGAACTTTCTGTCCTATACCTTCAATTTGATACAATATTCTACATGTTTAGGTAGAATTATATTTTATTCAAACATTATAGAAACTCTAGGAACAACAGAGATTAGAATAACAAAACAAGGTAATATGCATTTGTACTATATATGTTGAACTTTAAATAATAAGGTAAATTTAAACGGATATTGAGAGCAGATGCATCTCCCATCAAAGAAATTTGGAATATTAATATATATATATATATGACCAACAAAGAAAGAAAACAGACCCCTAGGTGCAATAAATGACAAGGATAAGCAAGTCTGAGAATGGTAAGAGGGATATGAATCTTTAGTGGTGTCCCCAGGGTAATCACACCAAAGAGGTTGATGGCTAGAGTTTAATGTCCATGCCAAAGCAGACAGAGAAGTAGAATAAAGCTCGATACACAACCTAGGGTACTATGAGGGGCCCTCTTATCACTGAAACAGGAAACTGAAAACATTCCACCCACCAGTCTGGGTAATCAATAAGGAAAATATGTGATGGGAAGAAAATAATAAAAGACAGATAAATAAACAAATAATAAATAGCAGTAGATTTTTAGATATATAATCATTAAAATTTAAATAAACATTTTAAATAAAAGAGTGGGCATATCTGAAAAAATAATTGATAGCATTATTGACAAATCTGAGCAAATCACCAAGAAATCAGGAGGAGTGAAGATATGTAAAATGTTAAACAGCCATTAAAAACCATTGAGGATAACATGAGAAGGAGAGAAACTAATTGTACTTTTGGCATTATAGAATGGGGAAAAAGGAAGTTCTATTTGAAAAAAAAAAAAAAATTGTGGTAAATTTTTCAGACCTTAAAAAGAAATCCTGAGTCCTTAGATAAAAGCAACAGAAAAGTTCCTGAACAAGAGCAAAACAAATCTGGGCTCACATACACCATTCTGAAACTATAGATCATAAAATGTGCAGAAAAATCTTAAGAGAGACAAAGGAAAAAGCATGAAATGAACAAAAAATAGTCTGAAAACAAACATCAATAATAATGAATGCCTTTAGACAACAGATTAATATCACAGAAGCACTAACCGGTATACTGTCCATCCAAGAATAACTCTATACTCAACTAAGCTATCATTCAAAATTTATTGCAAAATACAAATACTATAAAACAAAACATTAAAAAAAGGTGAAACAATTTCCTACTCATATACTCTCACTAAAATCTAGCCTCTACCAAAAAACAAACTTCTCAGTAAGAAGGAAAG